>NC_080181.1:17120616-17333116 GCF_950295315.1 Erinaceus europaeus | reverse complement strand
TTCACCTGTTGAGAGTACAGCTCCCTTGCTTTCACTCTTACCCACCTGTGAGAGGGATGGGAGCTCTGTTTGTCTTGTTTCCTGCCAGCCGTTTCTAGCTTTCGGAATGGGAGGTGAGTGTCTACATCAGCAGGGAGAGAGACTTGATGGGCTCTGGATGGCGGGCGGGTGCGTCATCGTGTGGTGCGATGGTGGAGGTCTCGACAGGTGGCTGCTGGCGTCAGCCCATGAGGATGGCCCACCAGTGTCTCCCCTCAATTCCTTCACCAGCGACGCCTTCCACTGTTGGTATGCTTCTGGATTCTGCTTGTGAAGCCTTCTGTTTTTATCATCACATTGGGTTTGCTCTGTGTTGCTTGCGATGTGTTCTGTCTGCATGTCCACTGTTGGCTGGGCACCCCCCCCCCCCCGCCTCTGGGATATTGGTTTGGTCCTCGCTCCCCCTGCCTCTGGGACATTTGGTTTAGTCCTCGCTGGTTCGCCCTTTTTCCTTCTCCCCGCCCCCTATCCTACGTATTTCTTTTGTTCCTGACTCTTCTGCCTGAGGAGGGATGCAGGACTGAATTGTGTTGTGATTAGAAGAGATTAGTTTTGTTGAACTGCATCCCCGCTTGTGAATAAAGATTGAACTGCGTTCTCAGCTCAGCCATGAGTCCCTGGCCGGCTCTGTCTCCCGCCGGCGAAGCAAGTTCGCATTCCACGGCAGGAGTATTTGCACCATGGATATTGGCGTCATCTATAAACAGGAGCTTGCTCTCTCTGGCATGTGGTTTCGTATTTACCGGGCCCCCACTGGATCTCACTACGTAAGAGGAGACTGAGGCTCTAGAGATGAGGCCTCTTGGCCAGGAGGGCCCGACCACCTGGCCTTGTGAATGACGCTAGAAGGGTCATCTGGTGCCTACACCAGGCTCTTACTCTTTTCACTAGGAAGCTGCGGCCCTGATTCCATTAGGATTTAGAAGGTGCCTCTACATACATGAGAATGTAGACAACCGCACAGATTATTATACAAAAGAAGCAGATGCCATGGTCTTCAAGTTAATAGCTTGCCAGAGCTAAAAGGAGAACATCCATACTTCTCTCCACAGATGGCTCTTTTGCACACACACCCCACCACCATCCTCCTTCTGCCCCCCCCAGGAGGGGTTCCTGAGAGCCTAGTGGTAAGGACGGGGTACTCTCTGCAGCAATGGAAGGGCTCTCTCATCTCTGCCAAGTGTCTTGACGCTCTGCACTCCACTCTGCTCTGTAATTAGTGTCTATTTGTCTCCTTAACTTAAACTGTTTTTTAAAAATTTTTTAAAGCAATTTAGAGCCAGGGAGCCCATGTTATTTCAGTGAAGTGATAAAAAAAAATGGATATGTAATTGAAATCCCATTCTACTCCTCTGGGAACCTGGTATGTTGCTTCACGCTGTTGAATGATAAAGATTCGGAGCCCTGATCACAGGCAGATAAGTAGGCTGGTTGATTAGGATGAATCCCACAGGCAACCCCTAATCTACTAGCCTGTTTGTTAACTATCTGTCTTTTTTTTAGGCTATTTGGTTTGCATAATTTGATAATATAATAATGCACAAGCTCTTTAAAGGTGGAAATGAACCCAAATTAGGAGCAAAGCAGCCACTGCTGGCACCTGCCCCCACCCCCACCCCGCCGCATTAGACACAGCTTTGGACTGAGGGTTTATCATTTGCAGAGCACACAGTTGGGGAGGGAGCGCTATCAGGGGTCCTGTTCCTGGCTTTGAGGAGCTGGCAGTGACAAGAAGGTGAGCCCAAGGTACAGTGACTCAGTGCTGGAAGGAAGAGCAGCCTGTTGTTAAATGAACGAAACCGGGACCAGGGAGTCAGGCTGTAGCGCAGCGGGTTAAGCGCAGGTGGCGCAAAGCACAGGGACCGGCATAAGGATCCCGGTTCCAACCCCGGCTCCCCACCTGCAGGGGAGTCGCTTCACAGGCGGTGAAGCAGGTCTGCAGGTGTCTATCTTTCTCTCCTCCTCTCTGTCTTCCCCTCCTCTCTCCATTTCTCTCTGTCCTATCCAACAACGACAACAACAATAATAACTACAACAATAAAACAACAAGGGCAATGAAAGGGAATAAATAAATAAAATAAATATAAAAAAAAGAAAGAAAGAAAGAAAGAAAGAAAGAAAGAAAGAAAGAAAAGAAACCAGGACCAAAGGAGGGAATTTGGACCGTGGCTAAGTAAGAGCCACATGACTTTGCTGAAACTCACAAGCTCCCCCACATCCACCCCTGCACTGAACCCTGCAGTCTCTGCCCCCCAAGTCTGTCTCCACAGTGAGAGAGAATCCTTTCATGCAGTACTCCCCATTCAGGCCGGTTCCAGGAGTGCCCAGAACCCAGTGCCGCCCCTCCCTACCCTTGGGATGAGGCCTGGTGACAGTGACATGCTTTCTGGGGGACCTTGCTGTCCTCCAGCAAATGTGTGGGGGAGTAGCCTGGCCTGGCCGCTTCCCAACTACTTTGGGTGCTAGAGTCCGTGCTAGGTGTTTTCCTCGCTGCCCCAATGTCTCTGCTCCCACAGATGCAGAAGCAGGTTCACTAAAGGCAGAGAATTTGTGAGGACTGCCCCATTCTCCGAAGGGAGGCTGGGTCAGCATACTCTGCCATTCAAGGAAGATGGGTCCTGCACTGAACGCAGTCTGGAATGTTCCTAGACGTGACCACAGAATGTGAGTTCAGACCTACAGGAATGCAGAGGTTACAGGGGCTCCTGTTTTGAATACGGGCCCCAGGTCAGATCGATGGGGTTTATAGTTAACAGTATTTATATACTTTCCCCATATTTGGGAGCTACTCTCTGCCCTGATCTAGCTTTCTAGTCCTATTTCCAGCTCTGACACCATCTCCCTTTTAGCTCACCGGCATGTTAGCTGTTGGGCTCGGGCAACAATTAGTTAAGTCATGGGCCCTTTGGAATATACCTAAAATAGACCTACCAGCTTTTTCCAAAATGGAGACCCCATCTGCTATAGTCTTATCTTTAGGTTCATGATGATTAAACAATTTGTCCTGCTTTATATTTTAATGCTTTTTCAGCCACCAAGTTGCAAGTGCTACCATGACACCAACCTGACTTCCCTGGGCAGACGACCTCACCAATGTGCCCTGGAAACCCACCTCTCTGGAGCTCTGCTCCACTAGGGAAAGACAGAAACAGGCTGGGAGTATGGATCCACCTGCCAATTCCCATGTCCAGCAGAGAAGCAATTACAGAAGCCAGACCGTCCACCTTCTGCACCCCATAATGATCCTGGGTCCATTCTCCCAGAGGGATAATGAATAGGAAAGCTTCCAATGAAGAGGATGCAGAACTCTGGTGGTGGAAATTGTGTGGAATTGTACCCCTGTTATCCTACAGTCTTGTTGATGATTTTTAAATCAATAATTTTTTTTAAGAAAGTAAAGGCAGAGCATGACAGATACCACATGCTGCCGTGTAGATGCAGGACTGAAAATAAGTCAGCACTCTAGAAGCAGAGAGAAGGAAAGTGGCCACAGGAACTGGAGGTGGGGACAATGGAGACACAGAGGGTGGAAGCTCTCAGCTCTATTAGGCCTGCGGACCTGGAGTCTCATGTGAGGGTGAAGGGGACACTATACTGTGTAATGACAGAATCTCTCTCTCTCTCTCTCTCTCTCACTCTCTCTTACACACACACACACACACACACACACACACACACACACACGGAGAGAGCAAGGGGTAAATATGTGAGGAGGCATCTGTGCTGATTACCTGGCGGAGGAATCCCTTCACAACATACATGTACAGGAAATCACCGCAAGGTGTGCTTCCAGGTGCTTACACTTGGCTGTGTCAGCTGCATCACGATGGGGGTGGGGTGGGGTGGGGTGGGGAGAGGAACCCAAGAGCCAGAGAGGTTGTCAGGGGTCGGCGGGCCAACATTCAGACTCCAGCAGATAAGGCTTGTCCCAGGACTCTTCTCCAGGTAACTCCGTGATTCAAATAAATCTCTAGGTAACACAGAGGATTCACATTTTCAAGTTCGGGGTGCAGTGGACAACAGTGTGGGAGGTTCTCAAAGCAAGAGGAACGGATCCGCCACTTGATCCAGCAATTCCCCGTCTAGGTGACGACCCAAAGAATACAAAACCCACAGATGGGATGACAGACACAGTGTTAATTGACAGTAGCTAAGGTTTGGGAACAAACCGTGTGTCCAAAGCAGATGAGGCGATCAGGAAGCCATATTGCATATGCCTTTTGCCACACCAGGGGTGGACTGGAGGGCATCAGGATAAGCAAACCAGCCAGCAGGAGGAAGACAAAAGCCTGGGTGATGCCACTCACATGCAGGGTGTAGGAAACAACGCGAGAGTGGGCCGGGTGGTAGTGTAGCAGGTTAAGCACAGGGACCCGTATAAGGACCTCAGTTGGAGCCCCTGGCTCCCCACCTGCCAGTGTGTGTGTGTGTGTGTGTGTGTGTGTGTGTGTTTGCTTCACAAGTGGTGAAGCAG
Organism: Erinaceus europaeus; assembly: GCF_950295315.1. Taxonomy (NCBI): domain Eukaryota; kingdom Metazoa; phylum Chordata; class Mammalia; order Eulipotyphla; family Erinaceidae; genus Erinaceus; species Erinaceus europaeus. The sequence goes on along the minus strand of NC_080181.1, from coordinate 17,328,603 downwards.
GTCTGCAGGTGTCTATCTTTCTCTCCCCCTCTGTCTTCCCTATCTCTCTCAGTTTCTCTCTGTGCTATCCAACAACATTAACAACAGTAACAAAATAAATTAAAAAATAAACAAAGGGCAACAAAAATGTGTGGGGAGGAAATGGCCTCCAGGAGCAGTGGATTCGTAGTGCAGGCACCGAGTCCTAGCAATAACCCTAGAGGCAAAAAGAAATAAAGAGAGAAAGAGAAAGAGAGAGAGAAAGAAAGAGAGAGAAAAAAGAATATGTAGGAGAGCGTCAGACGGAAACAGTTCTAAGCCCTGGCCTGCAGATCTGAGGGTCACTAAGGGGGGGGGGAGGGCTGTTAGGGGAGGATCAGGGTCCTCCCCCAGTTTCTGCTGAAGGGAAAGGGCACTTTGGTATTGGGTGTGAGGGGCTAGCACATTCTGGGGAGATGTGAAATTGTTCCCCCCAAGTGACAGTGAAGTAAAACAGTATTTCCTCAATAAAAATGGGAGGAGGAACAGTGACTACAACTTGAACCTGCCAGAGTGACATTCTGGTTCCCTTGTTCTCTACGCTCTCATGCCAATCACTAAATAAATAAAGGAGATATATGGAGACAGAGAGAGAGAGAGAGAGAGAGAGAGAGAGAGAGAGAGAGGGAGAGAGAGATGGAGAGAGGAAGGAAGCACCAGAGCTCTGCTAAGCTCTGGCTCATAGTGGTATTGGAAATTGAACTTGAGACCTTAGAGCCTCAGGCATAACAGTCTTTTGAATGGTTGTTATGTTGTCTCCTCAGCCCTGAATAAATATTTTTAAATACAAAACAAACAAACAAACAAAAAGAATCTGGGGTGGGTAGTTAGTTGGGAGGTGGCTTAGTAGATAGAGCACTGGACTTACATATATGAGGTCCTGGGTTTGATCCCAGTCACTACAGATGCCAGAGAGGTGTGGTGCTCTGGTCGGCCTCTCTCTCTCTCTCTCAACAATAAATGTCTTAAGTAAAAGAGGTCAGGGTGGTGAAAGTATTAACTGCCTTCCAGGTGAGAGCACCCACCCCTACAGGAGACCAGCCATGTGCACAGGCTACCCTCTGCCCTCCCCAGTGAGGGCACCTCAAAGCCTGAGGACGGGGCCATGTCGCCAGCCACCCACTCAGCTCCTGGCAGGGGGAGCACTCGGCACATCTCCGGTGGCAGTGCCGCCGGTGCGGCCCACCTGCTCACTCTGCCGGAACCCCCAAGTCTGCTGATCAAACCTGCCACCGTTCCCAGGGTGCAGCTTGCACAGAGCCTCTGGGGGCTAGTTTGCAACAAGTGCGGCCTACCAGCACCTGCAGTGCTCTCCCAATTACCCACCCGGGGCTCCGGATCTGCTGGGTCCCCTGCCACCCGCTTAGCTCCCCTTCCCTTCCTCTCTTCCTCCTTCCCTCCCTCTGGTGCCGCCTGCTTGAAGAATGCCAGCCACGTGTCACTGAACACAAAAGACAGGGTGGGGGAGAAGGTGGAGCAGCGCCCCCCCCCCCACACACACACCTCTGTGGAACTGCCTCATGAGCTCCCTGGGGACACAAAGCATGTGCCAGGGAAGAATTCGAGAGACTGTTTTGTCACATGCTCCCCAAAGCAAAGCATCCTCAGCCACAGGACATTAGGAAGGGTTCTGCTGAGTGGGTGGGGACCCGAGCACATCAAACCACACACAGCTCTCCCTGTCTCAGGCCCCAGGCAAAGATGCTCTCTGTATGCCCGTGTAGCAAAGCTTTACATATGACGCCCCATTTCTCAGACTTATTTTGTGTGTGGAGCTGGGGCCTCCCATATGTGCAATTTCTTCTCTCCCATGCTGTTTTTTTTTTCATTCTAAATAGATAGTTAGGCAGACAATAGGTAGATACAGAAGGAGAGAGAGAGAGACACCACAGCACAGAACTTCCCTTGCTGCAGTGCTTCTCACACTCTGAAACCTTTCTTTCCTCTAGCTCCCAGAGGCCCTTTAGACAGTTAAGACATTGAAATCCAAGAGAGAAAAGATCACGGCTGGGGAGACAGCTCAGCCTGTTAGAGCACAGGACTTGCACGCACACAAGCCCAGCGACTCCAGAGCTTCAGCTTCTGACATCACCGTATGCTGGAGCCAAGCTGTGCCCCAGTCTCATTTGTGAAGATAAATGCATTTAAAAATAAAAAGCCACTGTTGAAAATGAAAAGAGAAAAGCACTTGCCAAAACTTTGCAGCTGTTGCCAGGCTGGCCTGGATGCAGGTGGGGGCCTGGCTGGAGGTCGCATTCCACAAGGTGACCTCGCTGCCTGAGACAGTGGTGGTGACGATCCCCTTCTCCAGGCTGCCAGAAATCTCCTCTCTGTCGTGTGAAGCTTCCCTGTGCCCTGAAAGAAGAAGACAGATCTCAATGACAGGTTTCAGAATGAGTCTCTGTGACAGGTGTCTGTGGGGCATCCAGCCCTGTACATACCACTTGTGCCCAGCTGGCCCACGGGACGTCCCTCCAGGGCCTCTGCACCCAGCGGGCTCATGGGACATCCTGCCAGGGCCTCTGCACAGTGCAGGACACACAGGGTCTCAAGGAGCAGGAGGCAAGGGAAAAGCTAAGGGATGTGTCTGGGTCATTCCCAAGTAAACAGGAGGACCTGGGGCTTGAATGCAAGGAGCCCTGCTCATTCCTCAAGCAGCCTTTGAGGACAAGGCTGCCAAGGGTGCCGGGAGCCAGCGCATGGCTTCCAAGGAATAAGTGACCACTGCATCCGGCCAGGCCTCTGCCCAGATCGAGGGTCCTCAGCTGTCCGGCTCAGGGCAGGCTTCCTCACGGTGCCCTCCAGGGATGGTGGGCAGGGGCAAGTGAGCCTTCCCCCTGGTGGGGCTGCAAGTCTAATTCCTTCTCCAGGCCTTCTTAAGCCCCTGGCCTCAATTATGTTCCATGACCAGCCAGTGACTCAAATTAATTATCTTCTGAGGGGGAAAAAAAAAAAGAGAAGGGTTTCCTTTTATCTGTTTGAAAGTAGTCACCTTCTCATTTCAAGGATTGGCCTCCTCAATTCCAAGGAAGGACAAAGAATATGGCTGCCAGGAAGAGGGAGGGAAGGAAAGAGAAGGAGGAGGGACAAGCAGAGAGAGAAAGACAGACAGACAGACACACAGAGAGACACTCAGGGCAGGGTGTCTAGGAGTTAGGGGCTCTGAAAAAGGCCCCCAAGAGAAGAAAGTCAGCCATTGGTAGGGTGCGGAGAGGGGGTGCACACATTTGCTGGGGGTAGGTGGATGGTAGGGGAAGGGTGGCATCTTGAAACTGAAAGCAAAATGGCCCAGAAAAACACTCATCTCACCACTGTGTCCTGTTTATCACAATGGTTGGCACATAGTAGATGCTCAATAAAATCCAGCAGCTAAGTGAATGAATTGTTCAGCAGATGTTAAGAAAATGGAGCAGGAAAAGCCATTGAGGGAAGTGACAGCAGTGTCCTAAAGAGTCAGAAAGACCACAGTGCTCCATTATCCAGGCCTGGTGTGTGCATTGGGGGGTGGGGGTGGAGGTTCGATGCCAGCATGGAGGGGCACACTGGAACGGAAGGCCCAGCTGGTCTAGGCTCAGGGTCCTGGATCCCAGTGAGAAAATGGAAGATTTATTTGATTCACGCATCTACTGCCACCAGGGATATTGCTGGGGCTCAGTGCCAGCACTAGGAAACCACTGCTCTCAGTGGCCTCTTTTTTTTTTTTTCTTATTAGATAAGATAAAGAGAAATTGAAAGAGAATGAGGATAGAGAGAAAGAGGGAAAGATAGACACTTGTATCCCTGCTTCATGGCTCATGAAGTAGATCCCCTGCAGGTGGGGAGCAGGGACTCGAACCTGGGTCCTTATGCTTGGTAATATGTGTGCTTGACCACCTGGCCCTGGCAATTTTTTTCTACATATAGAATTCCATTTCTTTCTCTTGAGATTATCATTATTATTATTTTTTTTGGAGGAGTCAGTATTTGAGCCTAAGCCCAAACCCCGTGGTCTGTCTGTGACCAGCGCCTGCCCCACGGGCACTGCCTGGAATGGTTCCCGCATGCATCCTCCAGCCACCAACTGCCCCCTGAGTTGGAGCATGGACCTGTGTCCTCAAGGCAAATATACTGAAGAGAAAATCTCCACCATCCATCCCAAAGGCAAGTGGGTGCTACTGTGTTCATCACACACACCCCTTGATTCCTTGAGCCTCTGGGCTAAACTCCTTCATCTCAAGGGCCGGGCAAGCCAAAGGTGGGGAGAAACAAGGGAAGAAAAATAACATGTTTTCTATTTCCCTGTGACCGAGAGTTGTAGAGGAGGAAGGGAACCGCCACCACACTGAGCCCACAGACTGGCCGGGCACTGAGCTGGGAGAGACCCAGCAGCAGGGCGTGAGAAGATGGACGCTAGCAGCACAAAGGACACTGTGTCACAAGCCTCAGGGACCTGCACCCACATGGCAGGAGGCCTGCTGGTGGCAAGAAAAAGGCCGGAGTGGGGGGTAAGCTGCTTTTCCTGCCTGGGCGGAGGGGGCAGAGACCCAGAAGCCCAGCTCCTTCCTGGATCTGCCCCGGGCTGGCTAGAAGGCCTCAGCTGTCTTAACATCCAGTGCACGTCGATGGCTGCGCTGTTCAATCCATCCTCTCATGTGGCCCACATGCTGCCAGGAGACGGAGGAGACATGACCCGTGCCGTATTCTAGATGAAGGAAGCAAAGATGGGATCCCTGAAAGCAGGAGATCTGAGAATTCTCCACTCCAAATCCCATGGGACCCCAAAACGCCAGAGTCCATGAGCCCCACTGAGAAGAAAAAGCCGGCGTCTCTGGGCTACACCAGTGATGATTTCAAAGCAAAAGCCAGACTGAGGGTTTCCGTATCCCCGAGGTCTGGAGCCCAGGGGCCCGGAAGGGAATCAGCAGCCTCATTAACATAGAGGTGGGGACCCCGGGACTCTTGGGCTGCCTTCCCAGCTCCCTCCATCCTTTGCCCACTGCCCTTCTCTCCCAGGTTGTTGCCTAATTATAGAGCTGTTGATGCAAATTATTCTAATAACTGGTGCTAATTCATACACATTTACATACAATTTGCAATTCATCGGCTGTCCACATTTAGTGAAACTTCACTAATTCAGACCAAAGTGGGGAAGCCTAATCTGAAATAGTCTAAATTAGAGAATAATTCAATAGTTTATCAGGGGAGGAGGTGGCTTCAGAAATCAAGCCTGCAAAATAAAAAGGAGATATTGTTTAGAATTCTCCTTGAAAATCCTTAGAACCTACAAAGCATGGGCTTTTAAAAGCTCAAAAGCCCCCAAATTAACTCCTTCTATTTCCCCTTGAATTGGAGCTATGGAAGAAAGGACTGTAGGTAAATAAAAGCGCCCCTACTCTCCATCTCTCTCTCTCTCTGGCTATATATGATGGAACTGAGAAATTAAAGTTTAATGATGTGATATGATTTCACCTCCTAATTCAACTTGAACCAGGAATGTTTTCCTAGTACAAAATAGTCCACCCCTCGGGACATGTAAACAGGAGTTAATGCTTAACTGAGACTTGAAAGATGGGGAGGTGAACTGGACTCAACTGCATGTGGCCATGTCCTTACTAACCCTCAGTCTGAGAGGCAGCTGTGGCAAGTGGCATTGCCAGGCCGATGCTGAGCAGCAGGACTGAAGAGAGTGACAGACAGAGAGAAACTGAGAGGAGGGGGAGATAGAGAGGGAGAGCGACAGAGACACTTGCAGCCCTACTTCACCACTCGTGAAGCTTTCTCACTCTGCAGGTGGGGACCAGGGGGCTTGAACCTGGGTCCTTGCTCACTGTAATGTGAGTGCTTAACCAGGTGCACTACCACCTGGCTCTCGTGAGAGTCACAGTGTTTACAAACAACCAAGACATCCATGTTGATGCATGCACTGCCTTTCACTGAGCATTCCATAAGACCTTGGGTAGGAGTCCTTGCTTGTTAGGGGAGCACTTTTCAGAGAGGAAAGCAAGCATGGGTAGGACAGGGGATATGAAGAAGAAAAGTTTTAGCTGGGAGGCAGATGCAGGCTGATCCTCCCACAGCTCTAGGCTACAGCATCCAGCATGTTCTAGCTCTGGGCCCACCTCAAAGGTATGCGAAGCACAAGAACCCAGAGTTTGAGCCCTCTCCCCACCTGCAGGGAGTCTGCTTCACAAGTGGTAAAGCAGGTCTGCAGGTATCTCTCTATCCTCTCTCAACTTCCCTCTGTCCTAGCTAACAACAACAACAAAAATTAGAAAAAAAAAAGTCCAACAGGAGCAGTAGATTCATAGTGCTGGCACCAAGCCCCAGTGATAACCCTGGAGACAATAAAATAAATGATAGAGGGGGTCGGGTGGTAGCACAGCGGGTTAAATGCAAGTGGTGCCAAGTGCAAGGACCAGCGTAAGGATCCCGGTTTGAGCCCCCGGCTCGCTCCCCATCTGCAGGAGAGTCGCTTCACAGGCAGTGAAGCAGGTCTGCAGGTGTCTATTTTTCTCTTCCCTTCTGTCTTCCCCTCCTCTCTCCATTTCTCTCTGTCCTATCCAACAATGACCACATCAATAATAACAACAATAAAAACAAGGGCAACAAAAAGGGAATAAATAAATAAATATTAAAAAATAAATAAAAGATAGATAGATAGATAGATAGATAGATAGATAATTCATTGGCTTTCATGGGAAGGAGGGAGGGAGATGGATAGACCAGAACACTGTTCAGCACTGTCACATGGCAGTACCAAGGGTTGAACCTGGGACCTCTGGGGCCTCGGGCATAGGAGTTCATGGACTTCCACTGTGCTATCTCCCTGGTCCCCTCACCCACTTTGTTCCCCGGTGCCAGTCAGCCATGCACTGAGATCAGCTCCCAGGGAAAGGCAGCTGTCATCTTCCAAGCCAGGTGGCCAAACCCCAGCAGGTGGGGATTATCTAGGTTGGTCAGAACAGTCAGTGCGATACTCCTCTACCACCTTGACACAGCTCTGACCCACTTGCTTCTCCCATCATGTTTACTTCATCCTGGAACTGTCCCCAGGACTCTGACAGGTCCATCTCCTGACCCACGTGCAGAAAGAGAAGAATAGCATGAATCACAGTGCTATAATTGCTCCCAGGGCTGTGACTGCTACCTTGCCTTGTGCTTCTACCAGCTGGCCCGGCTCTTCTCACGTTCAGCTAGTAGTTCCCTTGGCCAGACTAACTTGCCTGCTGGGTTGACCTAGCTTGTACTGTCCAAGCCGGGGACCTCCCAATGTCACCTAATCAGCAGGCTGTGGCAGAACCCTCAGGGATACAGAGCCATAATTTATAGAGAGGGACTTTGCATAGGCCATGCATCTCCAGCAACTTCAGTGCTATGCCAGAACCCCGTCTCTGGGTTTTATCACCTAGCCTAGAAAGCATGGATCTTATCATGTCACCCAGAGTAGCAGACACTGCTCATCAGGTCCAGTGGCCATCTAGACAGCGGACAATCCCGAGTCTTTGAAGACACTCCAGATTGTCTAGGCCATGTTGGGTTAGATTGTGAGTAGATGATTATTGGGCTGTTGAAAACATCATGACGTCGTTTCTTTTCTTTGGTTTTTCTATGCAGAAAAGCATCCTTCCAGGCTGACAACCTTCCAGGCTGCTTTTGGTCCTCCTTGCTGGCAGCTACCCTTACCTAAGACCACCAAGGCAGTGTGGCTGCTGCTGGGACAATTACTTGGGCAAACTTACTGTGAGGAGTCCACTGTCACCTGCCACAAGTGAATCAGAAAGTGAATCACAAGTGAACCACCACCTCAGGGTCCTTTATCTCACTGAATGGTATAAGCTTGGTGCTCTTCCTTGGAGGGAGATCCTGTTCTGGACTTCTCACCCAGTAGGGGGAGGCAATATTGGGGGTTGGGAGCTACCACCCTGTCCTTTATAGTCAATCACACTCTATAGGTCAAAGAACCAAGTGAAGGTCATGTTTTATTTCAAGAATCAAGGAAAGGACAACCAACTAGGTATTTTCAGACACTCTTGGGCCAGCATTCCACATTTGTTGCCTGGAGCCTTTTGTCTCTCGAGCAAGGCTACAGAGGAAGATCAAAGAGAGCCCTCTCGCTCTAGGAGGCTCCCCAAGGGTCAAGATCAAGAGGGCAGGAACAGGACACACCTAGCAAGGGGGTGGGGAGGGTCTCACAAAGGTCATGCATAACTTGGGGGTAGAAGAAAAAGCTTGAGGTGATACTGGGGGGGGGGGGACTGCTCATTCTCTACTCTGCACTCCTGAACTGAGCTTTCTTAGCAAGGTAGGTCCAAGCCTTGCAGTGAAGCACCCCAACACCCTCTTGCCCCCCTTGCCACTCCCGCTACTTGAAGTGAGCCAGGAAGGGCAGCAGGTTATGGCCATTGTGGGGCTACGCAGTCTCTGGATCTCACTGAGCGCCTCCTGCCTAGTTCATTCACTGAGCAAACTCTGTGGAAGCCAAGAGTGCACTTCCATGATGGCTTGCACACTGTCTGCAAAGAGCAGCTCTGTTCAAGTAGGTGAGCAGATACCCAGGTTCACCTAGAACAGTCCTAGTTTCTATGGATTGCTTAACTATAGTTATTACTACCATCCCCTGAGCTCTCAAAGGTGCCCCAGCATAAATGACATCTTTTTCTCCCTCTCTCTCTCTCTCTCTCTCTCTCTCTTTCTCTCTAGGTGTTTTCTTTCTTTGCTAGGACAGAGAGAAATTGAGGGGAGGGGAGATAGAAAGAGAAAGAAGGGAGACCTGCAGCACAGTGGCACCACTCATGAAACTTCCCCTTGCGGGTGGAGACTGGGGGCTAGAACCTGGGTCCTTGTGCATGGTAACTGAAGTGCTCAACCAGGTGTGCCATCATCCAGCCCCCTAGAGCTGTTTTTCTTAAAAATTAAAGGCAGCTTTCTTTCTCATTGAGTCCTGCTGCAACTTCAAAATCCTTCTCAACTCAGTCACCAGCCAGTTAGCTGGTTGGTGCTGAAGGCTGAACCTAGGGTCTCACATCTGTGCATTTCCACTGAGTCGCTTCTCACCCCAGTGGGCCCATCTTTTTTTTTCAGCATGAAAGAAAGACAGAGAGAGGGAGTCGGGCGGTAGCACAGCGGGTTAAGTGCATGTGGCGCAAAGTGCAAAGACCAGCGTAGAGATCCTGGTTCAAGTCCCCCCGGCTCCCCACCTGCAGGGGAGTCGCTCCATGGGCGGTGAAGCAGGTCTGCAGGTGTCTATCTTTCTCTCCCCCTCTCTATCTTCCCATCCTCTCTCCATTTCTCTCTGTCCTATCCAAGGACAGCAGCAGCAACAACAATAATAATAACCACAACAATGATAAAAACAACAAGGGCAACAAAAGGGGAAAATGGTCTCCAGAAGCAGTGGATTCACGGTGCAAGCACCGAGCCCTGGCAATAACCCTGGAGGCAAAAAGAGAGAGAGACAGAGAGAGAGAGAGAGAGAGAGAGAGAGAGAGAGAGAGAGAAGAGCAACACTCCACTCTATCCATGTAATTCTTCTTCTCCTTCTCCTTCTCCTTCTCCTTCTCCTTCTCCTTCTCCTTCTCCTTCTCCTTCTCCTTCTTTTTTGAAACCTGCAGACCTATTTCACCATTCCTGTAGGCAGGGAGCCGGAGGTTAAACGGGGATCCTTGTGCATCCATGGGGTTTTTACTGCTCCCATGTGGTGTCAGGGATCAAACATAGAGCCTCACTCAGATGAGGCTCTACCACTGGGCATTCTTCCTGGCCTCATTCCTTTGGCAATGGTGTTGCTGGTCTGGCTTATAGACTCCCAAGGTCCACCTTCACCTCCTTTCTAAGCCACACCCATACCTGTTAGCACTCCCATTTCCTATGCAGCAATTTCCTTCCCCAAGGTGTGCCTGGGGAACATGTGTTCTGGTGTGGCGCAGCAGTGTCTGTGTTCCCCTAGGTACTTCCTGTCATTTCTGACCTCAACAGTGTTACCTACCCGGGGGGTTGGTATGAGCTTCCAGTGAAGGTGTTCCTGGAAAGTGCTACACAAGTGGTGGTGTTTTCTGAGTATTCAGGGGATGGAGAGAGCAGACTCTGTGAATACTCAGGGGTCCTCACACCTGCTCTTGTATAGACCACCTCCAGAAGGAAGCAGCAGATGCCTTCAGTCCTCCCAGAACTTAAACTTCTTCCCAAACTCTCCTCCTTGGAGACAAACAACAAACCTCTCCATCACCCTCCCTCAGATCAACTCCATCAAGAAACCAGGCCTCTCTTTGTACCACAGCAAACATGCGGCTCTGATTGAGACTCCCCTAGGATCCTCTGTAGTCACACACACACACACACACACACACACACACACACACACACACACACACACAGTTTTGAAGCTGCCAGTATGTTTAATGCACAAGGGTCCCATCTATGCTCAAGGATGTTATTTTAAGTCCCCCAGAAGACGGGCACAAAGTTTGGAGTATAAAAAGAAACAGATTCCTAAAAGACATGAGAAATGAGAAAACATCATAGTCTCCCCCCTGGTTGTTGCCCACTCTGGGGAGAGAGAAGAGGAGATGCCCACTGAGGGGGGGAGAGCCTGACTTCTATCCCAGCTGGTGGTGAACCAGAGGTTTGACAGGAGCTGCTGTCACCCCCTGACTTGTAAGGGGTACAAGGTGGAGCACGCAAAAGGGTGGGCTGCTGAGGGCAGTGGTGGGGAAGCAAGCCTAGTGGCTGGGAGGCACAGAGGTGCTTTGTGGGAGTGACTTCCAAAATAGCACAGCCTGGAGGTGGTGCCACCTGGCCCTGTCATAAAAGCCCAAGATGGTCAGAGCTCATCACCCGCACAGCATCTGTCAGGGAGAAGATAAAACATCTTCTCTCCCCTTTTAAAATGAGCGACACTGGAGCTAGAGGAGACAGCTTATCAGGTTAGAGCAAAGAAGATACATGACTAGGATCCCAGAGACTGCAAGGTCCAGTCCCCAGCAGCACCAATGACAGAACTGAGCAGTGATATCCTTCCTCTCTCTCTTTCTCCTCTCTCTCTCTCTCTCTCTCTCTCTCTCTCTCTCTGTCTCTCCCTCTCCCTCTCCCTCCCACATCAAGTGAGCTACATTGTTCCAGAAATAAACCATCAACTCAGCTGCAGGTGCAAAGGGAGTCTAGACTTCAGAGTAGAAGAAATAGTTTCCTGGGAGTTTTGGATGGAAGACATAGAGAGAGGTGATGCCTGAAACTATGGTCTCCTCACGGACTCCAGGACCTGACTCAGCACCTGGGTAGGGTAGAAGCTTAACTTTGCCAAACTCACTTTATCCATATGCATGTGGGAAAAGCAACTCAGGAAATGCCTGGGCCAGGACAGAGGCTGCATTTGGAGGTCAAGGTCAGCTCAAGGTGCCTATTATTCTGAAGCAGCAAGGTCAGTGGGTGAGGCTCGGTGCATGAGCCCAGGGGTAGATGGGAAGTTTACTTATCTGGCCCTGGGAATTTTGAATCTCATCGTGATCCTCACCTTTGCAATGTCAGCTGTGTAACTGTTTACCCACCTTGGGATGATCAGGTGCTGGGAGGGTGGCTTACATTAAGGAGGGAAGGCACAGGGCAGGGTCCACACCAGGTCAGTCTCATACCCTTGGCCACTCATCAGAATTCATTGTGATATATTTTTTAAAATATTTATTTATTTATTCCCTTTTGTTGCCCTTGTTGTTTTATTGTTGTTGTTATTTATGTTGCTGTTGTTGGATAGGACAGAGGAAGGGAAGACAGAAAGGAGGAGAAAAAGAAAGACATCTGCAGACCTGCTTCACCACCTGTGAAGCGACCCCCCTGCAGATGGGGAGCTGGGGGCTTGAACAGAGATCCTTACACGGGTCCTTGTACTTTGCATCACGTGCACTTAACCCACTGCACTACCACCCAATTCCCTTCATTGTGATTTTTAAGAACATCTGGATGCCTGGGGAGCCATTCCCAGATGTTTTGGGAGTGAATGTTTTCTTAACTCTCTGGGAGATCTAATGTGAAGGCAAGGTCCTGCTCCACTGTGCCAGGTCTTCAGCAATTGTCAGCTGAAAGAACCAATGAATGAACCCAACAGATTCCACCTCACACTTGTGAAAATGGGCTATATTAATAAAAGAGAGAGAGAGAAATAAGTGTTGGAGAGAACATGGACAGAAAGGAACATGACTACACTGCTGATGGGAATGTAAACCGGTACAACCACTATGGAAAACAATGTGGAGAATCCTTAAATACAAATGGAAATGCCATATGGCCCAGCAATTCTCTTATTAAGCATATACCCAAAGGATGTAACAACACTGATTCGAAGGGATATATGCACCCCATGTTTATTGTGGCTTTATCCACAATGGCAAAAACTTGGAAACAACCAAACTAACTGCCCTTCCACAGATGACTGGATTAAAAAAAATTATGGGACATATACTCAACAGAGTATAATACAGCAATAAAAGGGATGATATTGTGTCCTTTAGGATAAAGTGGATGGACTGGAGAAGATTATGCTCAGTGAAGCAAATCAGGAGGTGAGGACCACAACACAACAACAGAATGATTTCCCTCACATGTGGAACAAACAATTGAACATACAAATGTAAAAAAAAAAAAAAAAAGTCAACCAATTTTCAAGACTGTGGGTGAACTATAGTGGTTATCTATGGGTGTGGATGGGGACACAGACCTTTGGTGACAAGAGTAGTGGAATAAATAAATAGATAAATAAATAAAACCCAAGAGATGGAGGAGCATGCCAGCCCTCAGTCACAGTGGCAGCATTCTAGCAGGACTGTAGGCACAGGCTGGTAAGTGAGTCATCTCAGGAGGCCAATTTACCCACCAGAAGGCTCTTCGGTGAACTCAGCATTACCAAAGGGAGATCAGCTGTTGCTGAAAGAGTCTGTCCAACACACTGGTGCATTACATGCTCCTTTCTGTCAGATTCTGCGTAGAACACTACAGTGCACATCTTTTTCATTTCATTCTCAATGCAAGGAAGGGTCATAGGCAGGAGATGTGTTTTCACCAAAGTTTTACCAATGAGTAGAACGACACCCTCTCCCCAGGGTGATGTGGTTCCTTGGTGTGGAGCCCAGGGCTCTTTACACTAGACTGGGTTCACCTGGGACTCAAACCTCTGCTTTGCAGGATGCATACTCCCCTGCCCCTTATCACACACCATCACACAAACATTCATGTGGGCAATAGAACCAGACATCCAATTAAGCCCATATCAAACTCAAGAGGGTCCAATTTCCTCCACTGTGACCTGGTAGCAATGATAAGGAAATGTAGGGCCTCAAGGAGGGTTGAATTACAAAGTTAATAAACATTTCCTCTATTGCCTGGAGCCAGATTTCTGTTGAGTTCCAATGACTTCTTGAACCAGCGCGTTGAGTGGTTGTAAATGTCTTTGAGAGCCTCCTGGGAGATGCTCCATGTAGACAGAGACGGAGCACAAGCATGGCCACTTGGAGGGGCACTGGAGTGCCGCTCTCTCTGTACGCACACTCTCCTCACAATGCTGTAATGTCTATGTAAATTGGATCTTTAATATCCCTTAGATAAATGGCTTCAGAAAGAACATGGATACAATAGTCTGCCTCTGAGTTAACATGATAGGCTCTGCCTCCCAAATTGGCTCAGAGAAATTAGCAGGAAGGGAGGAAGAAGGATCAGACGAAATAATAAACCTGCTTACCTGCTCATTAATTTAATCTCCCCCCAACCCCACCCTCTCCTTCCTCCCCCTTATGGTGTCACTATCCATAAAATAACTAGATAACTTCCAAGGCCTAGATGAAAGGGAAAATGGATCTGGAAGCTCTAAGATTAAAGGAGAATTTTTAGGATTAGTCTTTGATTTTTCTCCTTCTCTCCTTCTCTTATTTTGTTCTTTTTATCTCAGAGGTGACTGGGGGGGGGGCTCTCCCCACTCTGTTCCCTCTCTGCAAAGCTAGTCAACCCAAAGTCTCCCTCCGGCAGAACACACAGACAGCTGGGGACCTGGGAGAGAAGCTGCAATTAGAGAAGTTGCCCCAGAGTTGCTCACCGCGGTGCATCTGTGTTTGGGTGCTAAGAGTGTAGAAAACTGTTCTTTTCTCACAGGTTGTGTTGGACATTGGCAGATTCTTAGGCACCTTTTTCGGCACCACCCTTTCTGGGTAACTGTGGCTGTTCCAGGGTCTGCAAGGAAGCATGAAAGAACCCAACCCACGTGGCCTGCAAGGATGTCAGAATATCTGCTGAGTCATGGGAGCAAGACGGCGGGTATCTCCAGCACGGCTCAATGAAGGTCATTTCAAACAAGTCTACATAAGTCACAAAGAACCCTCCGGAGCCAGCCCTTCCTTCTAGTGTCACTAGCAGATGAGAACACCTGCTGCTTTGATACGTCCTAATACAAGTCTGAGAGCTTATTTGCAGACCTTCCCATTATTATTATTATATTTATTTATTTATTTATTTATTTATTTATTTATTGGATAGAGACAAACAGAAATCAAGAGGGAAGGGGAAGATAGAGAAATAGAGAGATACCTGTAGCACTGCTTCAGCACTCATGAAAGCTTTTCCCCTGCAGGTGGGGGCTGGGGGGCTCGAACCCTGGTCCTTTCACATTGTAGCATGTGTGCTCAACCAGGAGCACCATCACCTGACCCCTACTTTCCTGTTCTTCTTAGGAGCTCCTTGCCTGCCAGGGAGGGCATTTACTGTTTGGATGAGGGTATCTCTTGCATCCTGCTCTCACAGACTCTTAGGAGAACAGGAAAAATACAGACATACTGTAGCCATACATTGCAATTTAAGGCAAAAAGGGAAGGATACCATTGGCAGCAGACTCTATTGAGGGGACGTCCAATGTGATAAAGAAATACATAACCAGGGAAGCTCAACAGGAGGTCATTAGAAAGGCTCCCTCGGTGCTACTGAAGGTCTTTCATGCAAGGTCACCCACAAGGTTATCCCTCTCTGCTCAGCCTCTTCCAAAACAGCAGGATGTTCCCTAGGCTGGAGGGTTCAGTGAAGACAGTAGCATGTGACCACATTCATGGGCAAAGTACCAAGGAGCTGAGTGTTGTGCTCAACAAAACAAACAGAGGTTTGTCTGCTTCTTTTTGAGGTCTCTCTAGACATGGAAATGCAAGTATTTATGAAAATATAAAACCCAGGTGGAGAGGTATCCCTATGACTGATATACCTTGGCTGCTAGTCACTGTCAAGGTCACAGGCTTCATATTCGGATGCAAAATGACTTCAGTCTAGAGCCCTCAAGATTTTTTTAATTTTTTTTTTATCTTACAAGCTTTTTATAGTCTCCAGAGATCCTAAGCATTAAGGAATGTTTATGTAAGTTTTACCTATTAGTGTTTATTATACTATAAGTTGGAAATGAAGGTATAATATGTATTGATCACTTAGGTGTAAGAATACACCCATTGGGGGCAGGGCAGTAGTGCATCGGGTTAAGCACACATGGCTTGAAGCTCAAGGACCGGCATAAGGATCCTGGTTCAAGCCCCTGGCTCTCTACCTGCAGGGGGGGTTGCTTCACAGGCGGTGAAGCAGATCTGCAGGTGTCTGTCCTTCTCTCCCCCTCTGTCTTCCCCTCCTTTCTCAGTTTTTCTCTGTCCTATCCAACAACAACAGCAGCAATGACAACAATAACAATAAATATAACAAGGGCAACAAAATGGGAAAAGAAATGGCTTCCAAGAGCAGTGGATTCATAGTGCAGGCATCAAACCCCAGAGATAACCCTGAGGTCAAAAAACAAAAACCAAAAGAACACACCCATTGCATATTGATATAAGGAATACGTTTCTAAATGCAAAATAAATGTAATAAGAACAGTAACAATATGTATTTACAAGTTCCTTTAATGTCTGGATTGCTAAAAGTCAGGTGGACATTCTGATCTGCTTCTGAATATGTCCTGTTATATACTACATCAAGTTGTTGAAATATATGAAGAAACCAAGCCCTTACACAGATGTGTAATTGGAAAAGGGAAAAGTATGCTATTAGCCTTTTTCTGATAACTGTGGAGGTTCTTAGAAATTACGCCAAAACTCAACAAATGGTAGCTTCTTAATGGGTAGTTGCAGCTTGGAATGGGAAAGCTTTTCATTTTCTGTTACATTAGCATCCACGGGTCGATCCACTACCTTGGAGCTTTTACACTGTGCATTGCTCACTTGGAAACACGGCTTCATTGAGTTATATAGATGTTGCAAGTGTCAATACATCTTATTACACCGTACTGCAAAACCGCACTCATTAATATCTCCTCCAATTTCATCAGGAAAGTCTTTAAATATTTGGAGGTTCACGATATATGCACCACCACAATTCCCACCTCATTGGAGAGGACTGGGAGCAGCACACCGGGATGGCGGAGAAATGTGCTGGGTTGCCCTGCACCAAAAGCTGAATCTCAGTCAATGGGCTGAGGCTACAGGGAACTGGGAAAAAAAAGGGGAGGAAAGGAGGCCCAACTGGGGGTGCTGATAGAATTTGATGGGAAGCCGTTGCTGAACACATTTGTTAACCATTCAGGGAATCTGTGGACCCTCTTAGGGAGCTGCCTCCTGAGATGCTGCCCATGGGGAAGTGCCCAGTGCCATGTCTACTGATGCAGTATAGCAGCTGACAGTAGGAAGTTGCACACAGCGCACCGGATGATGTCAGCTTGGCGACAGAGCGTACAACGTTCTGTGCACAGGGACTACGGGTGGATCAAATGGATTTAAGCACAGACAGCTGTAAGTCCAGCCCTTTTGGCCCCTGTTTCTTCTCCTGCTCAGATGCATCTCGGCTGAGGGTGCTCGGGGTGATGCCATGGCTGCCCCTCCTGGGAATTGAACATGTGTGACCCAGCCGGCCAGTAAACTCCTAAGACTCCTCTACAGCCACATGAGCAACTTCTACCTCTGCTGACAACTGTTATCTCATGGGGCTGAGCTTTGGGTACCTATTTCATGGACTTAGGTGACTAGCTTAATCTCAGGCCTTTCGATTTATTGCTTATCGTGCTGCACCTAAAATAATAATATTCCGTACTACTGTGCTGCCATCATAAAGCTTTGATTGTTTAAACCCACTCCCAGCCACACCACAGCCAAGTTGTTTATGTGCTCTGGCAAAACCTTTTAATTTTAAATACAACAGGTAGGTGTGAATTGCTGGAGGTTACCATTACAATCTAGACTTTAAGTGTGTGGGGCTGGGGTGGGGTGAGGGGGTGGAGTTGGTAGGAAGGAGAGCAAGATCTTAGCTTGTAGAAAGACAACTACTTCTTATTAGCTGGAAAGAGTCATTTCAACATTACACAACTCAACTGTGTGAGTGGACAAAGAGGCAGATTGCAAAACGAGGGTATAGGGGGGTATTAAGCTTTTGCTGATCGGTTCTGGGTTTATTCCTGCTTCAGATACCTAGGATATGTTAAGAGCATGTCGTCTGTGCTGTCTGGAACAAGGTCAGGCTCAGTTAGGAGCACACATGGAAGGGCATGGAAGAGAAATGGTGTACTTCCTGGTTCTGGTGTTCTGCCCAGCCTGTTCCTAGGGCACAATGTAGCCGGCAATGCCAGACACAATGAGCGGTGGCCACCAGGGCTCAGGCCCTCCTCTTCAGAAATTAGTGGCATCCCACGGTGACCCAGACAATGCCCTCCAGGTGAGCAGCCTCCGAAGGAACCAGACAAGTGCTTTCTGGTGAGTTCTATGGGTGTGTCAACCTTCTTGACTGGTTTATCTTGCTTCCCTATCATGTCACAAGAAGGCGCTCTCTCTTAGTGCCCATGGTTCCTGGTGAAGGCAAGTTCTCTCTGTATTCTTCAAACCAGGTCTTGCTCCCCAAATTCCTTTAACGCTCTCCCCTCCTCACTGACTTTCCTGAGCTCAGCGTGCTCTCTTGCAAGTCTTCCTCCATGATGCTATCGCCACAGCCTCTCTGAACTCACATGGTCTTCTTCTCTAGCTTCCGGGTGCTTGGGGCCTCCCCGTTTCTGACTGGATAAAAACTAAGCGCTCTGGCACTGGGTCCAAGGCACTTCACTGTCCGCCTCCAGCAGACCTCCCCAAGCTCACTGTGTCTTCTCTCTTTTCCTTGTTTCCTATGTTCCAGAATGCTGAGTGGATCCTACTGCCATCACACAAGGGCTCTCTCTTCTTTTTCTCTACGTGCCCAGGATCTGACACTATGCTCGGCTTGAGGCTTCAAATAGTAGGTGGATATGTAGATGGTGACATCTCTCTCTCACCACCACCAGGGCCTCACTGTTTCATGTCAGTATGTCCAGACACAGAAAGACAGAGACAGACGGTAGGTGTTTTGGGGGGGGGGTGGCGGTGGGGGAGGTAGGCAGCACTGATGCTTCCCCCAGAGTTGTGGGGGCCAGGCTGGCACCTGCGTCATGGGCATTAGCAAAGCAGGCACCCTCCCAGGTGAACTATCCCAAGATAATTTCCTTTTTTAAAAAATTTTTCTTTTTCTTCTCTTTGTTTATTTATTGGATAGAGATGGCCAGAAATTGAGAGAGAGGGAGAGAAAGAGACGCCTGCAGCACTGCTTCACCACTTGCGAAGCTTTCCCCCTGCAGGTGGGGACCGGGGGCTCAAACCCAGGCCCTTGAACATTGTAAACATGTGTGCTTAGCCAGCTGTGCTGGCACCCAGCCCCACCACCCACCAAGACGATTTCCTTAATGGTGCTTCCCCTCATGACTCCCAGAAGCCTGCTCATTAAACACTTCCTCAGCGCTGACCTCTACAGTGTTTGCACTCTCCTTACCCCTGTTCTAAGCACCCCATCTCCAGATCTCCCAGCTCCCCCCCCCCCGTCCAGCTTTCAGCTTTCCTCCAGAGTGGGTGGAGGACATCAGGACCAGCTCCCCCTGAGCTGCACCCCAGGCCTCACATTGCCCTGGCCCCAGAAACTGCCCTGTCCTCCAGTGCTCAGACGGTGGATCGTGGGACTTGTGGAACAGTCACAGCTCTCAAATGCTCTGCCGCTGACTTCTCCGTGGAGTTCCTATACCCACGCCAGCACCCCCTCCCCCAAACTCCCATGCCCTCAGAAGCACACCCTTTGAAGCCAGCATCTCTGAAGGCAGCTTCAACATAGGGAGTAGCCACAGCTCCATTCCACTCTAGTCCTTCTGGCTTCAGACAGGCTGGAAACACTCCCAGGTCTACTTAGAAATTCTGCCTTGACTATATGAGGGGATGTGGAGAAATGTTACTGTAGAAAGGACCCCAGAAAAGGGAGCAGAGAGGCTGAGGCTAAGCAGGCGACTTGGTAACTTTGTAGGGTATTGGGCAAGTGTCTTATTAAACACTACAATTTCTCCCCTCTAAAGCCTTAGTGTTCATTTTCATGAGAGTAAGAACAGGAGGTCAGGGCTAAGTAATGGCACAGCTGGTAGAGTACATATGTTATCATGCTCAAGGACCTGGGTTCAAGCCTCCAGTCCCCTCTGCAGGGGGGAAGTTTGATGAGCATTTAAGCAGTGTTACAGCTCTCTCTCTCTCTTTCTCTCTCTCTCTCCCTCCCCTTTTCCTTCCTCCTTCTCTCTTTCTCCTTATCTATCTACCCCCTCTCTCTTAATTTCTATCTCCAAGCAAAATAAATAGATAAAATAAAGATAAAACATTAAAGAAAAGGAAAAAGAGGTCAGACCACCAACCTGCTCTTGGTTATGTGGTACGATGGATTGCAGCATTGCAGCCGCAGCCTCACAAGCCTGCGATCTGAATTTGCCATCCTGCACCAAGTCTCCTGCTACAAGGTAACCCCCCCAATAAAAAAGGCTTCCTGGAGTCACGGCCCTTTGTAATCACCTAAACACAGTTGCCTTAGAGGAACTCTGACACTCACTAGACTAAAGTGTTGTTAAAATTTTCTGCGGCTCTAGCTGGCCAGGCTAGCTTCACGGGCGGGTAACAGAGACGCGGAGAAAACGGCTGGGCAGGGAAGCTGTATTTCTTTATTCAGGAACAACGATTCATTAACTAAACCAAACTAATCACCAAACAGAACTCTGCTGTCTCTTTGCGGCGGCGCAAGCACTCTCTCTTACTCTGGAACTCAGGAACTCTCTAACTCTGCAACTCTTCAACTCTGGAACTCTGACACTCTCCCACTTTGGAACCCTCTCTCGGGGTTCCTCGGGGCGGGGCCAAGCGGGCCTGTGAAAACTAACTGGACTGATCCAATTCTCTTGGCGGGGGAGAACTAGAACCCAATGTAAAGCATACAACAATTCCCCCTTTTCTTTTAACTAAATGGCTACAGTATCAAGGGTGTGGGGTGAACAGAAACCTATATCGTACAGGCATTTTTATAAAAAGAAACTGGCACAAACATGGAGAAACATGCAAGCAAGTAACAAGAACCAGTGTGCTGCTAAGGGAAGGCCTGAGGGGGCCATATCTGCCTCTGTGGGCTAAACTTTATCAGCTTAAAAAAAACATTTCTTGTCTCTGGGGGGCTACTTGCCTCGACGGGCATTTGCATGGGGGCGGGGAACGGCCTAGAGTCCCAAAGGCAGCTGGCTGCAATTTACTTACTATGAAACAAAACTTGTTATTAGCATATTTCTAATAGAGAAGGAATTTGACACTTTTACATAGCAACAACGTCTTTTTAACCTTTTGTTACACCCATTCAAGATGGAGTCAGGAAAGGAAACCTCAGGCATGAGAATAATTAGCATAGCCATTGTGTGATCTACCATTTCTAATAGAGAAGGTAATGGAGAGTTTTACATATCAACAAGTCTATTTAACCTTTTGTTTAGACCAACTTAGTTAAAATATATTGATTGTTAACTAATTTTTACCTCAGACTTTAAATGTAAGTTAATTTTATCTTTATGAGAATTACATTGAAAACCTTTTTCATTTAACTTTGACTAGTAAGAATTTAGCCTTAAAGTTACTGTTTACCAAACTTTAAACATACACATAAACATGGTCATTAATACACAAGGAGAGAAACCTTTGTTACGAAGACATGTCATTTTAAACACGAATTTAAATCTGTACTGTCTTAGTTGTTGGGGGGGGGTTCACCATCTGGAGGTGGCTTCCTGCGCAGCTTCACTTCTAGGAATTGCAGTTTGTGATCTCTGCACAAATCTCTGCGTACTCCAGCTTGTCTGCCTTCAGACCGGACCGGCAGCTGGAAATCTCGTGTGTCCAATTTCGGCAGGGAGCCCGGGGGTCCGGGAGGTCCGGGATTGTTCCAGAATTCATAGCAAGAGGGCAGGCGGGCCAGTTTTGTAGAAGGCGTGGGCCTAGGTGCCCAGGGGTGGCGGCCATGATAGGCCGCCGCGGCCCTGCCCCATAGCCCTGACATGTCTGCTGCCCTGTTCGCAGTGGCCGAGCAGCGTGGAGGGATCATGCGTCCAGTGCCCTGCGCCACGCGGTGGAGAGCCGGCTCCTGTGGGCTGGCCTGCGTGCTGGCATCGGGCTCTTGCGTGGTGTAATTGGGCTCCAGCGTGCTGGCATTGGGCTCCAGCATGCTGGCGTCGGGCTCTTGGGGCTCTTGTGTGCTGGCGTCGGCCTCCTGCGGGCTGCGGGGCTGCGGGCGCGGTGCGCGGGGTTGTCTGGGCGCAGCTGGCTGGCTGGCTGTTTAACCAGGTGGAAACGGCAGCTCCGCGCCTCGCCTCCCGCCTGCTGGCTATTCCCGCTGGCTGTTCTGAGTTCGCCCGAGCGAGTGGAAACCACAGAGTGATCCAGAGATAAATGTTCCAGAAACAGCAAAACAGTCTCGTGAAGAAAGAGCAGAGGCCTTTGGAGATCTCTTCACAAGCAGAAGAGAAGGCCATAGTGCATAGGTAGCCAAATTGTCTTTACTTATCTGAGAGATGCGCAGGTCAGGTCCACGTGGGCGCCATTTGTTGTTAAAATTTTCTGCGGCTCTAGCTGGCTGGGCTAGCTTCACGGGCGGGTAACAGAGACGCGGAGAAAACGGCTGGGCAGGGAAGCTGTATTTCTTTATTCAGGAACAACAATTCATTAACTAAACCAAACTAATCACCAAACAGAACTCTGCTGTCTCTTTGTGGCGGCGCAAGCACTCTCTCTTACTCTGGAACTCAGGAACTCTCTAACTTTGCAACTCTTCAACTCTGGAACTCTGACACTCTCCCACTTTGGAACCCTCTCTCGGGGTTCCTCGGGGCGGGGCCAAGCGGGCCCGCGAAAACTAACTGGACTGCTCTTGGCGGGGGAGAACTAGAACCCAATGTAAAGCATACAACACTAAAGGAGGACCAGAAAACTTCCAGAGATATGAAGAGAGCAATTCTTGGCCAAGGACTATTGTGCTCAAAGCAAAGATGTCCCACCAGCCAAGAGGCAGTGAGTCGACATAGGACATTGTCCCTGAAAGAGAAGGACCACTGTGACCCTGGAGGCGTGGAATGAGCTGAGGTGCCAGGGAGTCTGAGGAAGCACCCCTGCAGTGTGGGATATGGAGTAAAGGCAACTGCCTGACTGAAGCAGGGGGAGGGGGATCCAACTGCTGGTGGTCAAGTTTGTGTAATAATCACAGTTTTCAAATCTCTTCAGGGAAGTGGTCTTGTCCATCTTCCCGACCAAGAAGCAGACTTGGTATCTCGAAGACGATTCTCTAGGATATTGTTAGCAGTCCCTGTGTTGGGATAGTGTACAGATGTGGTTGAATATTGGCAGGGCTCACAAACCACTATATTTCCATGCAAGTATTATTTACATATCCCCACCACATTATACCCTCAGGGTATTGCTAATTCCCACCAGCTAAAACTACAGAAACCACAACTGAGGAAGTTCCCAGAATGCCTTTTTCTTTTCTCCACCCTCTTACCTAGCCAATTCCATCCCGACTTGCCACTTCCATTTTTACCCTATAAAACACAATGCTGCTTCTGGTTTCGCCCCTTCTTTTTCTCTTCCGCGTGGCCTAAACCCGCTGTGCTCACACATAACTCTGGGGCTCCCACATGAATAAAGATTTGCATTCCCGCTCTGCCACGAGTTCCTGGTTACTCTCTCTCCCGCGACGCAACCCCTACATCCCTGTGAGTTCCAGCCTGAGATTAGGTGTATTTACAATCCTTGATCCAATAGCAACACGGATGGACAAGAAAGGGAGAACTGGGAAGTGAACCATGCTCCAGGTTCTCAGCACCTTTGCCTAACAAAGCATTCTGACCATTGGTGTTATGCAGTGGCCTGCCATCTCACTTAACCACAGGTTCTTTGGGATTTAGGGGGTGTCTTCTCTGTCCTTCTCCCCAGCACTTAGCACAATACCAATAGCAACAGGCAGATGCCAATCGACAAGTATTGACAGTGTGAGTGAGTGAGTAAATACATAATTGATGGCCCTGGAAAAATTGTTAATGTGACGGTACAGATAGAAAAAGGAACTGAAGGAAAGTTGGGTTGATGGGACAAGGAAGTTGTTGAACAACAGGATGAACTGGGTTCAGTCCAGATTAGGAAGGATCTGCTACATGAGAGCAGAATGTGGGCACCAGGAAGTCAGGTGGATTAAAGAGGAAGGGTGCTCTCCAAAACACACAAAACACACAAAAACGTAGGTGATGTCTGGAGCCCAGACAGGAGCAAGGCCCATCAAGAAGGGAACCACGCCTGTGATTGACATTTACTCTCCAAAATGTTAGCAGCATTGCTTCTTCCTACTAAGAACGATTGTATTTCCTACTAAACAGCTTCATTTTCAATAGAAAACTCATTAAAAAGAATGAAAGTTGTGGCTGGAGATGTAGTTCTACCGGTAGAGCGTTGGACTTTCACGCCTGAGGTTTGCGGTTTAGCCTTCAGCACGACGTGCTGGAGTGGTGCTCTGGTCTCTCTCTCTCTCTCTCTCTCTCTCTCCCTCTCTCTTTTTCTCCCCCTCCTTCTCTCTGCCTCAAGTGAAACTCTCTCATATGCAGTAAATAAAGTAATTTTTACAGTAGAAGGAGAGGACTGTATATAAATCAAGAGTTCTACAGGAGCTGTGGCACCTTTGGTAGAACAAAGGACACATGCTACATTGTGAAAGGACCCAGGTTCAAGCCCCCAGTCCCCTCCTTCAGGGAGGACGTTCATGAGTGGTGAAGCAGTGCTGCAGGTCTCTCTCTCTCTTTTCTCTCTCTCTTCTCCCTGTCTCTCCTTCCCCTCTCAATTTCTCTCTCTCCATCCAGAATAAATAAAATAAAATATCTATTTAAAAAGCTCTGCTTCACTGTAAAGTGAGGATGATGATGAAGATAAAGAACACTACCACTGGGCTGGCAGATTAGCTCACGTGTATGCCACACCTGCTTTGCCATGTATGGGACCCAGGTTTGAACCAGAGCTCCACTGTATTGGGGGAAGCTGGTGCTTTGGTGTCTATCTCTCTGTGTCAGAAAAAAAAAATAAGCCTAGAGTGGTAAGAAAATGAGATGGGAGGGGTTGGATTTTTACAGAGCTCATGCTGTCTACACAAAGCTCACGGGATAGTTTCATCATTTTCATTTTCCCTGTGAGAAAGCTGAGTCTCTGGGAGGTCAAGGAACTGGCTCCAGTAACAAAGCTAGGAAGCAGTGGAAAGGGAGAGACAGCCTCTAAACCCCAGGCTCACCTGTTTCTTCACTCTGGTCTCTATGTGTGAGGAGTGCTGTGGTCTTCACCTGTCACTCATCACACTGGTCCTCCTGTCCTCCACTGGTCACACTGTCCTCCTGCTGCAGCCTTCCCCTTTGCCCAATCCCAAGTGGAGGAGTCACTCAAAGGATTTTTCTGGGGCTCGAGAGGCTGTTTTTCCTCTTAGGGAGTGACCTAGGTCTCCTCTGGATATCTCCCCAAAGTGGGAAAGATTGTCTTTGTCCTAAGAAATATGGGCCCCTTATTCGGGGAGGTTGCCTGTAAGTCCTAAAATAAGACAAAGAGACTGGCAACGTTGACTTCTGGGCTAGAGATGAAAACTCTTGTATGTAGGTGCTTGTGCCTACATGACTAACCCCAACAAGCACCAGCAGGTGGGCCATGCCGTGATGTGATGTTGGCGTTGCCTCTGTGAGAACGAGACACTTGCAGGACAGGAGTCCAGTGGCAAGTCATGTCTGGAACTCTCCTGGATCCTGCCTTTCCTGTTGGTGATTTTAATCGGTAACATTTTTTCTGGAATAAGCTGTTAAATTTGAGTCTAACAGTTGTTGTTAAAATTTCCGGAAGGCTCTTGCCGGCCGAGTTAGCTTCGCAGTGGTGAACAGAGACGCGGAGACAACGGCTGGGCAGGGAAGCTGTATTTCTTTATTCAGGAACAGCAATTCACAAACTAAGACAAACTAATCACCAAACAGAACTCTGCTGTCTCTATGCGGCGGCGCAAGCACTCTTTCTTTTACTCTCGAACTCAGGAACTCTCGTACTCGGGAACCCTCTGAAACTCTGGCACACTGGAACTCTCTTTTACTCTGTAACCCTGAAACTCTCGAACTCAGGAACTCAGGAACTCTCGGACTCAGGAACCCTCTCTCGGGGTTTCTTGGGGCGGGGCCAAGCAGGCCCGTGAAATTAATAAGACTGATCCAATTCTCTTGGTGGGGGAGGGCTAGAACAAACCAATGTAAAGCATACGACAAACAGTTTTGCTGGCTTCTATGAACTTCTATGGCGTTACGGAACCTGGGGGTGTCCTGGGAGACTCTCCTATGGTTCTCTTGGGTCCCCTTGATCCTGTCTGCTCTTATCTTCTGCTTTGGAATGAGGCCTGGTTCCCCACATGCTTCCTTATCCCCACCTCTCCTCCATTTTTGTTTCCTTTTCCGGGGGAAGAATGGGTGACATCTAGGAACCAGCCCAGCCATGCCCAAACCTGTGCCAACCAGTTCTTTGCTCCCAGGGAAGGAGTTCAGAGACTACCATGCCAAAACTCGACACCAGCTTGGGGGAGATGCAACAGAGTCTAGAACAGGAATGACAGATGAGACATACAACCTTCAAGCATCTCTCAGGACCTGAAGTGCTGACCCTCAGTCATGTCCATTTTGTTGGGGGGGACAGGGGAGGGTGGCTCTCCATTTGAAACAAGGTAGGATGAAGCCCTGTTTGGGAGGCGAGGAGCTCAGAGTACAGACAGAGACTTAGGTTCCCAGAAACCAACTAATCAGACTGCTTTTCCACAGCTCAGCTTTGGTTTTCCAGAACTTGCTGGGAGAAGGTGCCCCTTTCCTCCCTGCCAACTTATCTTCCTCACCTGGCACCAAAGGGCCCAGCCTCCACGTCACAGCCATGAAAGCTGTGCAAGGATGCTAATTGCTGCATGTGACCTCCCTTCAGATAACAAGGGGACTGCTCTCCCTAATTAGCCCTGCCGCCGGTAGACCAGCAAAGCCAAATGTTTATTATGGGATGAATGCACTTACTGTAAATTTTGACATATGCTGTGGAAAGATGTTGGATAAATAAGACTTCAGAGGCATGGGTTGTTTAAATAATGAATACCCACTGCTGTGGGTGATCACGATGGAGGGAAGTGAGGCAGAGAGGCACCAAGGGATACTAGGGCAGGACTCAGAGCCTAGAGGCAGACTGTAATAGCCAGAGGAGAAGCCCTGGAGGACACCCTGGAGGAGGGGGGTTGAGAAAAGAAAGGGTCTCCTGGGCACCCTAACCCACCCACCAGAACTTCACTGCTCCTGTGTCCATGTGGAAACTCCCTCCTGGTTCCAGGCACCCCTCAGCCCCTTCTATCACAGGGGACCTGGGGTGAGGGGTGATTGCTGAGCCCATGTCAGAGAGATTATGAACAGTTTCTCTCATCTGATGGGGCCAAGGAGAGGGGCGTCTGGTCTCAGGAAATGGGATGCATCTCAGCCACCATATGGACACCCAGGCCCCGCAGAGACCACACCTGATTCAGACATAACCCAGCCCCAGGCCCTGTGTGCTCATGCCCCAGGCCCCTTTTGCCTCCCTGTCACGCTCAGTTCAGTGGTTCTCAGTGTGGGCTCAAAGGCAGTATGCTTGCCTTTTATCCCTGGGTGGGTATGGGAGAGCCACTTGGGTTATTGTGCAGTTCCCAGAGCGAGGCTGCAGCCTTGAGGCAAATGAGCCAGAATGGGTGGTCCTGGACACCAAGTTGACCTTTGAAAAGTGGCTGTGATCACCCCCATGGGCAGATGCCAGGGCTCCCATCCCCTGTACATTGGTCAGGAGGGGCCAGGCTGTGCCTGCACAGTAAACACAGCTGAATCTGTGTGGAACAAGCAGGGCAGGCTTTTCCACTCAGCCCTGACACCTGCCCATGGTGGGGAGTGGGAGGCCTGTGCTCCACATAGACTCTCAGAGGTCCAGGCCTTGGACTGTGTCCTGGCAGGGAGAGACCACTACGGAGCCCAGCTCCTGGCTCGGCCTCCAGTCTGAACATGACACATGTGCCTTCTCTGCTCACTGGCCAGGCATGGCCTTGTGACTGCACCTTAATGCAAGTGGCATGCATGAAGGAATATTAGGGGCACAGGAGTCCCTGTGGCTCAGATCCCCTCAGAGGGGAGGGCGTCACGATCCCTAGGATCCCTCCCTTTCACACCTTTGCACAGCACAGAACCCAAGTCCCATGATGATTTGGATCTCGGCAGCCCTTCAATGTACAGATGGGGAAACTGAGGCCAGAGAAGGCCTGTGATGACCCAGGCTCCGCAGCCAGTCAGGACCCTGCCAGACTGCGCACAGGCTATATAACCTGCTCCCCTGCACTCTCACTGCCTCCTTCTCTCTTGTAATTTTTATTCCATTATTCTCCTCCCCTCATTCTGAGGAACTTCCAAATGTCATTCTTTCTTTAGTTTTTCACCTCTGAGAAGCCCTCCTTTCCTTTGTCTCCCTCCCTTGGGCAGGCTCCTGTGCTGTAAAGGGCTCTTTTTTCCTCCTCCTGCGAAGCACACTGACCTTTTCCTCTTCTCCATAGGACAAAGCCTGGCCTGGCGTGCTCCTAACGGGAATTGACTCTGGAAGTCCCAGTAATTGCTCTGTCCTTATTATGGAGGCTGTGAAGCCAGTCTGGTTGGGGTGGGTCCCCTCCTCTTCCTGCTCAGTTGCTGCAGATGGGCTGCTAACAAGGTGACCAATTAACAAGAGCTAAATAACCCCCAGAAGGCTATTTTCTCCAGGCTTTGTTCCTCCTTGAGAAACTGGCCTCCAGGACAGGACCACAATGGGACTGTTCCCAAGCCTGACCCTGAGACAAGCTGCCCCACTCAGTCTGCAGTCTGAGACCCCATTACCCAACTCCTTCTCTTTCTGGGAATTGAGAGCCTAGGAGCAAGGAGGCCTCGTGTCTCTCAGGAATAGTATTAACAGTGTTGTCCACTTACCACATGTTGCATAACCCTCATGCAACCTCATCCACTCATTTATCCTAACAAATTGGAATTGGGGTGTGGGGGGCTTCCATGGTGCCCAATGCTGTTCTGGGAAGTTCCGCCTTCAGGCATGAGTAAAGGCAGTGTGTGTGTGTGTGTGTGGGGGGGGGGTGTTCCTGTCTTTCAAGGATCCCAAGTTTTAGAGTGGCTTCCTGTGTATTCACGAAGTGTCCAGTACCTGCTAGAGCTGGCGATGCTGATCAGTTGGGGTCCCCCTGTTTCTTTCCTTCAGGGGAGCCTCTGACCCTCCACCCCACTCTCTGCACTCCCAGACACACACACACACACACACACACACACACACACACACACACACGGGGTTGACCAGATGCTTTAACATCCTCTCTTAGGAGTGTGGGCTGCTGAACAGACCACCCCTCTGGCTCCAGCCACCTGAGACTGGCCCACGAGAAGGGTGCACACATACTGACTTGGAATGACTCAAGTTCATTGCACTGGCATGGCCCCAGAAAAGCATTTGCCTAGGAACTGACACACTCCAGGGAAGGCTCTAGTACTAGGGATACGCTAGTGGCCAAGGCAGATGCTATCTTTCTCCCTGTGACAGTGACAGTCACTAACGACACTCAAATGAGGACCAGTTGGAAGAACAGAGAACCACGAGTGAGGTTGGGGCTCTGACTAGCCCCATTTGACAAGGGATTTCTGATGGACAGCATCCTTCTAGCAGAATAAGAAATATGTTGAGGGACTTGCTTGCCCGGGAGCCCATTCTGTGTATGACTTCTCCACTGTGCTCAGGTTGAGGGAAGGGCGGGGGGAGGGTACTCACCTGGATACAGTGGGATAGTTACTTTGAAGAAAAGTCAGCAGCAAGTGGATGAAGCCCCAATACAAAGTAACTCAAGAACAACAGCCACTAGACAGAGGGATGAATAGAAACTCCTTCCCCAAAGACATGCAGGTGACCAATAGGCACATAAAGTGTTCATTATCCCAGACAGCCAGGAAACTGTGAATCAAAGCTGAAGTGAGGTCTCACACTTGTCAAAGTGACCTACATGACCGGAACCAGAAGTAACAAGTATCAGAGTAGCTGTGGAGAAAGGGAGACCTCATACTGCTGGTGGGAATGTAAACTGATTCAGCTTCTTTGGAAATCAGCATGGAGGATTCTCTAGATATCAAATATAGACTGACCACAAGACCCAACAATTCCACTCCCACTTTATCTACCTGAGCAATAGACTGATAGAAATGCAAATTCAAAATGATCTACACACTTCTATGCTCATTGCAGTGCTATTTACAAGTGCCCAGTGACAGATACCTGGACAAGGAACTTGCAGTATACATATGCACAATGGAATACAGTACTTTAATAGCTGGAATACAACTATTAAAAAGGTAACACGTTGCCATCTATGACAACCTAGGTGGAGTTGGAGGGCATTGTGCTAAATGAAATAAGTCAGAGAGAGATTATTGTCTTGTGTTCTCACTCCTGTGAAACAGAAAGAAACAAAGTAAAGGGAAGAGACAAAAGCACAGAACTGAGGATACCAGAGGGGACTCAAAACTGGGATATTATTGGCACTTTGTGTGGGGTCGGATACTCTTGTAATATGCAGTGAGTGATATGAACCATTGCCTTTATTGAAAGAAAACAACAACAACAACAAAAAAAGTCACTGTATGCACTTCTACCAGCACCATTCGTCTTTCCTGCCTTGTTTGCACATAAATGCAATCTCACACATCCAAAAAGGACATTTCGTACAGCTCACTTTGCTCAGAGATTATGACAATGAAATGTATGCTTCCTGTCGTATGTAACACAAGCTTGCTCTGTGCCATGACTGGGCAGTATATAAGCTAAAAATTACTGCAGATAAACACAGAGATTCTTTCCAATGTTGGCTCCTAGGAATAAAGCTGACCCAAGCGTTTTTGAACATGCCTTTTGGTGTACAAAGTAAAAAGCACTTATTTCCACTGGGTTTATATACTAAGCAGAATACCTGAGCATAGAGCAAAATTTCCCCCTTTTGTTTATGGTAATTAAAGCATATGGATGCTTAATCTTAATATATATTTCAAAATAACTTATTAGAGAAGTTCTCTGGGCTTACACCCCCTGTGAATATTTTTTAATTGGATCGTCTATTGTCTTCTTGCTGACTTAGAACAGTTTTTGATATATTCTTAATATTGTAGTGCTTTTCTGATAGATAAGTTGCACATATGCTTCCGAATCTTTGGCCTGTGTCTTCTTTCTCTTACGACTGTCTTTTCATGAATGGAAGTTCTTAATTTTAATTAAAGTCCAACTAAGCATGTATTTTTGGCCTTACGAGTATGTATCCTTTCAAAGCAAACAATCTTGAAGACACAAATATATTCTCCTTTCTTTTTCTTTAAAACATTTTTTATTATTATCGTTAATGAATAGAGACAGCCAGAAATTGAGGGGGGAGGGAGTGATAAGGAGAGAGAAAAAAAGACACCTGAAGCATTGCTTCACCACTTGCAAAGCTTCCCCCTGTGCAGGTGGGGACCATAAGCTCAAACCCTGCTCTTTGGTCTATTGTAACATGTGTGACCGTCTCCTTTATTTTCTCCTAGCAATTTGATTGCTTGGGTTTTCTTTTCTTTTCTTTTCTTTTCTTTTCAATTTATTGGGGAATTAATTAATGTTTTACATTCGACAGTAAATACAATAGTTTGTACATGCATAACATTTCCCAGTTTTCCATATAACAATACAACCCCCACTAGGTGCTCTGTCATCCTTCTTAGACCTGTATTCTCCCCCACCAGCACCACCCAAGAGTCTTTTACTTTGGTGCAATATGCCAATTCCAATTCAGTGAGATGATCCCATATTCGTCATTCTGTTTCTCACTTATTTCACTTAACATAAATTTTTCAAGGGCCATCTAAGATTGGCTGAAAACGGTGAAGTCACCATTTGTTATAGCTGAGTAGTATTCCATTGTGCATATATACCACAACTTTCTCAGCCACTCATCTGTTGTTGGACACCTGGGTTGCTTCCAGGTTTTGGCTATTACAAATTGTGCTGCTAAGAACATATGTGTACATAGACCTTTTTGGATGGGTGTGTTGGGGAAATCCTTACATTGGGTAGGTCCATTTATAGCCTTCTGAGAGTTGTTCATACTGTTCTTCAGAGGTTGGACCAAATTACATTCCCACCAGCAGTGCAGGAGGGTTGCATTGACCCCACAACCTCTCCAACATTTGTTGCTGTTACCTTTTCTGATGTATGACATTCTCACAGGTGTGAAGTGGTATCTCATTGTTGTCTTTATTTGCATTTCTCTGACAATCAAAGACTTGTAGCATTTTTTTCATATGTTTCTCAAGCTTTTGGATCTCTTCTGCAGTGAATATTCTGTTCATGTCCTCTCCCCATTTTTGGATGGGGTTATTTGTTTTCTTGCTGTTGATTTTGGCAAGCTCTTTATATATTTTGGTTATTAGCCTCTTGTCTGATGTATGATATGTAAAGATCTTCTCCCATTCTGTGAAGGGCCTCTTGGTTTGGGTAGTGGTTTCTTTTGCTGTGCAGAAGCTTTTTAATTTGATGTAGTCCCATAGGTTTATGCTTGCCTTAGTCTTCTTTGTAATTGTATTTCTTTCATTGAAGATGTCTTTAAAATTTATGCAGAAAAGAGTTCTGCCAATATTTTCCACTAAGTATCTGATAGTTTGTGGTCTAACATCCAAGTCCTTGATCCACTTGGAATGTACTTCTTTATTTGGTGAAATACAGTGTTTCAGTTTCACTCTTCTGCATGTTTCAACCCATTTTTTCCAACACCATTTGTTGAAGAGACTCTGTTTTCCCCATTTAATAGTCTGGGCCCCTTTTTCAAAGATTAGATATCCATATGTGTGGGGGCTTACTTCTGGGCTTTCAATTCTATTCCATTGGTCAGTGTGCCTATTCATGTTCCAGTACCAAGCAGTCTTGATGACAATGGCCCTATAATACAATTTGAGATCTGGGAGTATGATGCCTCCAGTTCTGTTCTTTCTTCTCAAGATTGTTTTGGCAATTCTAGGTCTTTTCTGGTTCCAGATAAACATTTGTAGCATTTGGTCTATTCTCCTTAAAAATGTGGTTGGGATCTTGATGGGGATAGCATTAAATTTGTATATGGCTCTGGGTAGTATATTCATTTTGATGATGTTAATTCTTCCAACCCATGAACATGGAATATCTTTCCACTTCTTTGTGTCTTTTTAAATTTCCTTGAGTGGTGACTCATAATTTTCAGTATACAAGTCTTTTACTTTTGTGTGTGTGTGTGTGTGTGTGTGTGTGTGTGTGTGTTAATACAAATCTTTATTGATGCAGACGTCCCAAGTCGGGTGTGAGCATAGCAGGTTTAGGCCACGTGGAGCTAGCGAAATGGCTGCCTCCTGCTATGCACGCCAGCCCTTCTCCAGGTCTTCTCCAGGTCAGGACACAGAAGAGAAAGAAGGAAGAGAGAGCAGAAGAGCAAGTTTGTTACTTCTTTCATTAGGTTTATTCCTAGATATTTGATTGCTTTTGTTGCTATAGAAAAGGGAATTGATTCCTGGATTTCAACTTCTTCTAACTTAGTGTTTGCATAGAGGAATGCCAGTGAATTTGAGTGTTAATTTTGTAGCCTGACACCTTACTGTATTGCCTGATGATTTCCAAAAGCTTCTTGCTGGATTCCTTTGGTTTTTCCAAGTATACTATCATGTCATCTGCAAATAGGGAGAGTTTGACTTCTTCTCTTCCAATCTGTATCCCTTTAATTCCTTGCTCCTGTCTGATTGCTATGGCAACAACTTCCAAAACTATGTTGAAGAGTAATGGTGATAATGGACAGCCCTAGGGCAGTACCTGATCTGAGGGGAAATGCTTCCAGTTTTTCACCATTGAGTATGATGTTGGCTGTAGGTTTGCTATATATAGACTCCATTATCTTCAGGAATTTTCCATCTATTCCCATTTTTTGTAGCGTTTTGATCATAAAGGGATGTTGGATTTTGTCAAAGACTTTCACCTGCATCTACTGATATGACCTGGTGGTTTTTGGTCTTGCTTTTATTGATGTGGTGGATCACATTGATTGATTTATGTATATTAAAACCAATTTTGCATCCCTGGGATAAACCCCACTTGGTCATGATGAACAATCTTTGTAATAGATGGCTGTATCCAGTCAGCTAGAATTTTGTTCAATATTTTAGCATCTATGTTCATCAGAGATATTGATCTGTAGTTTTCTTTTTTGATTGTGTCCCTGTCTATTTTTGGTATCAAAGTGATGTTGGCTTCATAGAAGCTGGAAGGGCGTATTCCGATGTCCTCAATCTTCTGGAAGACTTTTAAAAATAGAGGTATTAGTTCTTCTTTGAGGATTTGTAGAATTAATTTGTAAAACCATCTGGTCCAGGAATTTTATTCTTGGGGAGGTTTTTGATAACTGTTTCAATTTCATTATCTGTGATGGGCCTGTTCATGTTATGTAATTCCTCTTTACTTAGTTTTGGAAGTTGGTAGGTATCTAGGAAATCGTCCATTTCTTCCAGGTTCTCTAGTTTGGTGGCATATAGTTATTCATAGAAGTCTTGCATGATATGTTGAATATCTGCATTGTCTGTTGTGATATCTTCTCTTTCATTTATGATCTGATTTATTTGGGTCTTCTCCCTTTCTTATTTTGTTAGTCTGGCTAAAGGTTTGTCGATTTTGTTCACTCTTTCGAAGAACCAACATTTACTTTCATTGATCTTTTG
This sequence comes from Erinaceus europaeus, assembly GCF_950295315.1. Taxonomy (NCBI): domain Eukaryota; kingdom Metazoa; phylum Chordata; class Mammalia; order Eulipotyphla; family Erinaceidae; genus Erinaceus; species Erinaceus europaeus. The sequence continues at coordinate 17,294,405 of NC_080181.1, read as the reverse complement.
TATGGTTTTCCTGTTTTCAATGTTATTGATTTCTGCTGTAACTTTAGTGATTTCTGTCATTTTGGTTGCTTTAGGGTTCCTTTGCTGTTGTTCTTCTTCTAGGTCTTTAAGATGTGCAATCAAGCTGTTTAGTTGTGCTTTTTCTTGTTTCCTAATGTGTGCTTGTATGGCTATGAACTTCTTTCTCAGTACTGCCTTAGCCATTTCCCAAAAATTTTGACAGCTTGTGTCTTCATTTTCACTGCACTCTCAAAAAATTTTTATTTCTTCCTTTATTTTCTCTTTGACCCAGTAGTTGTTAAGGAGTGTACTGTTGAGCTTCCACATTTTGGGACTATTACTAATCTTTTGTTGATTGTTAAGTGTTAGTTTAATTCCACTGTGGTCTGAGAAGATGCATGGGATGATTTCAATGCTCTTGAATTTGCTGATGCTGTCTTTGTTGCCTAACATTTGGTCTATTCTTGAGAATGACCCATGTGGAATTGAGTAAAATGTGTATTCCAGTTTCTTGGGATGAATGACTCTGAAAATGTCCAATAGTTCTAGTTTATCATCTCATTTAGCTCCCTCATGTCTTTATTGATTTCCTGCCTGGATGATCTGTCAAGATAAGAGATTGGGGTCTTGAAGTACCCTATTATTACATTGTTGCTGTTAATATATTGCTGTACCTCTTTCAGTAGATGTTTGATGTATTTAGATGGCTTCTCATTGGGTGAACAGATGTTAATAATTGTTAAGTCCTCTTAATTGACTGATCTACTGTGCATTAAGTAGTATCCATCTCTTTTAAAATTTTATTTATTTTAAATTGTGTCATGTCAGATATGAGAATGGCTGTTCCTGCCCCTTTTTGTGGGCCATTGGCTTGTATGATAGTTTTCCATCCTTTCACTTTGAGTCCATGTTTGTCTTGTTGAATTAGGTGGGTTTCCTGTAGACAGCATATTGTTGGGTTGTGTTTTCTGATCCATATTCCTACTCTGTGCTTTTAATAGGTGAATTCAGTCCACTGACATTTATTGATATCAAAGACTGATGATATTTTAATGGGATTCTTGTAGATTTTTAGAGTGTTCTGATATATCACATATTTATGGTGGTCTGACTGTTTATAAGAGACCTTTCAAAACTTCTTTCAAGGCAGGCTTGGGAGAGTTGATTCTTTCAACTGTTGCTTGTCTGAGAAGGTTTTATGCCTCCATCCAGTCTGAATGACAGTCTAACAGGATACAGTAGTCTTGGTTCAAAGCTTTTCTCATTGAATACTTGATAGATATCTTGCCATTCTCTTCTGGCTTGTAGTGTTTGTGTGGAGAAGTCTGCTGCTAATCTTATGGGTTTTCCTCTGTAGGTGACTGTTTTCCTCTTGCAGCCTTCAGGATCCTTTCTTTATCCTTATTCCTTTCCATTCTAAATATGATGTGTCTTGGTGTCTTTAAGTCTCACTTAATTATGTTTGGGACCCTCTGGTCTTGAACCTTTATGTTTGTTTTGTTGTCTAGACTAGAGAAGTTCTCAGCTATTATGTCCTGAAGAATGCTTTCTTCCCCTCCCTCTCTTTCTTCCTCTGGTAAGCCAATAATGCATATATTATTTCTTTTGAAGTCATCCCATAGGTCTCTGTTGTTGTTTTCAATATCTCTTAATCTCTTTTTGAGATCTCTTACTTCAGTTTTAGTTGTCTCTAAGTCATCCTCAATCTTGCTTATTCTGTCTTCAGCCTCATTTATTCTATTCTATCTGCCCTCTAGTGCTTTCTGGAGTTCATCTGTTTTGTTACCCTGTTGTGATACTGTTTTAGCTTGTTCAACTAGTTGTGTTCTTAGCTCAGTGATTTCAGCATTATCTAATAACTGAGATAACTAGTGCTTTCTTCCAGAATCTCATTGGCTGTTTCTGCATTTCTGATGACAATTCTTTCAAACTCTTTATTCACTCCTGTGAATATTTCCTTAACCAGTGTTTGGATGTTGACCTCATTATTTTGTGCTTCAACCTTTGGGGGGCTTTTAGCTGGACTCTTGTCCTGGTTCATTTCTCCAATATTTCTTCTCTTTGGTTTAACCATTTTATATAGTATGCTATGAGGTCCTTCTCTCAGTACTTTTCAAATTACTGATCACTCTTGCTGGATTGACTTGTGTCTAAGTAAGGTAATTAAAGGGTTCACAATTGTGGAAATTGACAGTTGTTTCAATAGTATTTTAATCCCTGAGTTGGAGCTCAATGGTTTAAAAGCCTCTTTTGTTCTTGTTCTTCCCTGTAGGCTATGGGAGCCTGAGGGTTTTTAAACTATAAGTAGGCTTCTTAGCTTAATCACTGACTCCTGACCAAGAAATAAAGCAGGGTGGGGTAGAGATAATCCAGTGTTATACAAAGAGACTCTCACAGCCCCACCGCTAAGCCACAAAGGTGTAGATCTTCTCCTGAGTTTCCTGGTTAGTTCTCTGTCCCCTGGTGTCAGCATAGGGTCTCCCCACCGCTGCTTCAGATTCTGAGGGCAGCAGCAATGGAGACTCACAGTTGCATTTGGTGAGTCTTAGAGGATTCCCATCCTCCCTTCAGCCATCCCCTTGTTGGTGAAACAAACTGGAGGTGGTGTCTCAACTGGTAAACTGTCAGACTATTTCCAGCCACTTAATCTCTCCCTAGGCTCCTCTCTGTCCACAAGCCACATGTGTTTGCACTCACTGGTGATTTGGTGGGTTCCTGAAGTTGTTCTATTCCTGTCTTCTTGCAGTCCCAGGTGGTCTCCTTTGATATTCCTAGTTGATCCAAGAGAGCAGAGGAGAGAATCACAGCAACTGCTGCTCCATAGCCCTGCCTCCAGAAGTCTCTGCTTGGGTTTTCATAGTTAGATTTGTGATATCTCACGTAATGTTTTTGTGAGTGGGTTGAGGTTAGAAGTCAAGCCCCCCCCCAAATATCCAATGAACTCAGCACTATTTGTCAGAAAGAACATCCTTGACCCATCCACCTCCGAGGAGTGGCCGAGGATTTACTGTGAACCAGGTGGTAGTATATGTGTTTGTTACAGCTTTTACTTCCCAGTAACCAGTGATGCTGTCATTCCAGGCCACATCACCAACAATCTGTAGTTAACCCAGCAGCCCCGGGTATAAAAAAAGAAAACACCTCTTCCCTCCTCACTACTCCCAGTGTAATATATGAGGATCTTGCATCAGTTACCATGGTCAAATGACAATAGGCCAGTGTGTGTTCATATATCCACCTGTGAAGGTAGGGTGAAGGTGACAGAGAGGAGTCCACCCCAAACTCTCCATTAGAGCAAGGAAGACGAGTCTCTTCTAAGGAAAGATGGGATGCCTTCACCAAAGAGTTGGAAATGCAAATCAAAGCAAAGCAACAGAAATCTCCTCAGAGAGCCAGCCACTGGGTACTGTGGTGAGCCCCTAGATCTCTCAAGCTGTCACGCTCATGCACCCACTTAACTGGGGCCCATTTTTGGCAGCAGGCACAGCAGGTGGGACAGAGAGACTTGAAGACTTTGCACACACGTGGGCCTGGGCAGTGATGCGTGAGGTTAAGCACATATAGTACTGAAGCACAAGGATCCTGATTCGAGCCCCCAGCTCCCCACCTGCGGGGGGGGGGGTCACTTCACAAGCAGTGAAGCAAGTCTGCAGGCATCTATCTTTCTCTCTCCCACTCAATCTTCCTTCCCCTCCCCTCTCAATTTCTCTCTGTCCTATCAAAAATAAATAAATGAATAAATAAATAAATACGGAAAAAATGGTCATAGTAGCAGTGGATTCGTAGTGCAGGCACCAAGTCCCAGTGCTAACTCTGGAGGCAAGGAGAAAAAAAGACTTTGCACATGTGCAGCCTCTGATGGACAGGAGATGAGGTGAAAGGGTATGATGGCTCACCTGGCCCCACTAGAACTCTTGGTGTACCCAGGGAGCCTGGGCGGTGATGACCACTTCCCAGGCACTGCTGTCAGCTCGCCCAGCTTGCCGGTGGAGGTGGGTCTGGAGAGTGAACGCTGCATGGCACAGTTCACTCATTGTGCCAGGTGTGATTTCCAATGAGCCATCACTCCACTGGGGACTAATGACACCGGGGATGTCGGGCAGGGAGGCTGTGATTTCCAGTATGCACCAGCCACTCATGACTAGCGGGAAATGGATTTTTGCTGGGTAATTAGAGTCAAGTCCCTCACTTTCCCCTCCCTGAAGTGGCGCCCTGTCACCAGCATCTATCATGCTGAAGGTGCCCTCACTGTTTTTGCCTGAGTCCTCAGCAGACAGAAATCTAGGTGGGGTCCTGCCACCCCTCCTCAAGAGGTCAGGCGCCACATTCTCCCGGGACATCTGGGTTCCCTGGGGATGGAAGGATGCACAGAGGAGAGGGAGGAGGGGATGAAGTCATTGGGGAGGAGGGGTGTGGTTACAGGGGGTGGGGGGGAGAGGAGTGAGGTCACCGGGGAGGTCAATAGGGAGGAGGGGTGAGATCATGAGGAAGGTTTTCACCTGGCAGGGAGAGCAGGAGAGATAAAACAAGGATGTCAGAGGTTTAATCAGCCTTTGAAGACTTTACAGTGTTTGGACAGAAGTGTGTGGATAATCTTCATTTGGATTGGCACCTGTGCACACCAAGGAACGGTAAAGAGTCTGTTGTCATAGTCGTGATGAGGAACAAGCCTTCTGGGGAGACAGGCTGTGCAGCTCCTGGAAGAGGTGAGGGCGGGAGCCCCTTTTCTGTTTCCATCTTTGTGTGACCCCAGTGGCTCCAAGTCAATGCCTGACATCCCTCTTTCTGCTTCCCTGAACAGAGGAGCGACAAGAAAATACCTCAGTGCCGGGCAAGAGCTCTGGGCCCGGATGTGGGAGGCAGGGCTCTGGGCTGGGTGGCCGTGGGCAGTGTATCGAGGACACTGAGGTGCTGCCCTGAGTGCTGCATACAGAGCGCCTGTCTTTCCATGCACCCTCGGTAGGGGTGAGGCCCATGGGAGCACAGGGAACTCCAAGGGTCAAGAGGGTTATTCGAGGGTGATGACATATCTTCATGTGTCTAGGAATGAGCTCGAGGGCCTCCCATCATTCAGCCCACCACACAGTCACACTGAGGGAGGGGCACCGAGGGATGTGAGCCCCTGGTCTGGTCTCCTCAGGGAGCCAGCACCTTCACTTAGCCCTCACCTCCACTTCCTACCCACCCAGGTCAGGGGTGGGAGAGAGGCTCCTTGCTCCAAACGTGGTGTTGGGGAACGTCGAGGGATGTGTCAGCTTGGCTCTGGGCTCCTGGCAACACCTCCCCAGGCTCCCCAGATGTTGGCAGTCAGAGCCCCGCACCTGAGCTGCCCTGTCAGTTCCAACTCTATCTCCAGGAAAGCCCCCATCTGTGCAGATGAGAGGCCTCCTCCCTGTTCATCCTGCCCAGTGGGGCAGACATTGGCCCTAGTGGGGCTGCTGTACACTTGGGATGTAGACATCTGGATTCTACACAGGCTTCTCCAGACCTGGCATGAACCGTAGACAGTAGGCTCATAAGATAGCTCGTCTGGGAGGGGGCTTACTTGGCCAAGCACATGACCCAGGTTCAAGCTTGGTGCAACGGTATCATTTGCCAACCCTCCTTTTTTTTTGAAATTTCTCTCCCTCAGTATCTGTCTGAAAAACTCAGCCCAGGATGGTGAAGGTCCAACAACAGCAAAAAGATGATAACGCTGAGGTCATATTCTGGGTATGATGAGCGTGCAAAGTGCTTTACAATTACACTGACCTGGTTTTGTTTTTCTGCTTTGTTTTTTCCAACCTCACCTCTTTTCATGTGTCTTTTTTTTTTGCAGGCTTATCATTGGGGCCGAGTGCTAGCACTACAAATTCACCACTCCTAGCAGCCATTTTTTTCTTTCTTTCTTTCTTTCTTTCTTTCTTTCTTTCTTTCTTTCTTTCTTTCTATTTTATTTGACAGGACAGAGAGATTGAGGGGGGGGCAGAGAGGAAGAGAGACAAAGAGATACCTGCAGACTTGCTGCTTCAGGGCTTCGAAGGGTCCCCACTGCAGATAGGGAACAGGAGCTCAAACCCAGGTCCTTGTGCTTGGTGATATGTATGCTTAACCAGATTCGCCAGCAACCAGGCCCCAGAAATTTTCAGTTTACAGATTATGTTGCAACTAGAGAAATAACTCAGCTGGTAGAGGACTTGCATGCTTGAGACTTTAATACTTCTGCTGGGAATAGAACTGAGTGTTTCTCTCTTTCATGTAAAACTGCCTCATATGAGGTGCATAAATAAAGTCAATCTTAAAAAAATACCTAAGTTACATATGACTTACTTTATATTTCTTTTTTTTTAAGTATTTTATTTATTTTTGAGAGAGATACAGAGAGAGAAAGACACAGAGAAACACCAAAGCACTGCTCAGTTCTGGTTTATGGTGGTGCGGGGGATTAAACCTGGGACTTCGGAGCCTCAGGCATGACAGTCTCTTTGCATAACCACTATGTTATCTACCCCCACCCTACTTTATATTTCTACTGTGGATCTCTCATCTAAGTTTTCATAGAAAGAAAATCCAAAGCTGTATCTCACTCCTTATATTGGGCTGTTCAGAAAAGCCTTTTCAGACAAGCCAATACCATAACTAAAATATAAATAAGTTGATGATTTTAACTTAAAAAGATTATACCTGGAAGAAAGTGCACATAGTGATTATTCTACACTATGATCATTTTTATAATCCTGAAGTGGAGAAGTTCTTTGAAGACATGATAACTCAGAAACTATATTTGAAAATGACTGACAAATCTGATATCACAAAAGTAAGATGGAGTCTATGCAAATTTACCATCTCTTGTTGCCACCAGATTATTGCTGGGACTTGATACCTGCACTGTGACTCTACCACTACTGGTGGTCATTTTATCCCTTTCCCTCTCTCTCTCTCTCTCTCTCTCTCTCTAATAAAGAGAAGTCAAAAGGGAGAGAGGGGGGCAGAAACACCTGCAGCACTTTTCCAACATTCATGAGCTTTCCCCTCTGCAGAGGGGCACTGGAGACTTGAACCCAGGACTTCATGCACAGTAACATGCATGTTGTACCAGATGTACCACCTTTAATGATCTCAAAGGACAAATTAAGTGCTAAATTGGAAAATCACTGTATGTAATAGCAAAATTGATATTAGAAAACCTGTGATGAGTCTATAGAAAGAACAAAAATGATGAGCACACTATAGAATTGACAGGAGTGAAGTTAGCTAGTGGAAGAGGCCAGCATTGTGGTGTCCTCGGGATCACAGCTTGCTCAAAAGGGAAACAAAAACCATCACTACTCACACAGAAGAGCTTTCCCCTCCTAGCTAAAGAGGCAGGAGAAAGGGGCGTCATTCTCCACTCGGTTAATTAATAATACTTGAGAGACTTTGAGGTCACAAGTAAATTGCCCGTTTATTAATAGGGAAATTAACATGGATGTCAACTTTTCCAGTACTTATAAAGATTTTCAATGCACAGATCCTCATTTATTTTATTTCTTTTTAAAATTAATTAATTTTCCCTTTTGTTGCCCTTGTTGTCTTTTTATTGTTGTTATTACTGATGTTGTCGTTGGATAGGACAGAGAGAAATGGAGAGAGGAGGGGAAGACAGAGAGGGGGAGAGAAAGACAGACACCTGCAGACCTGCTTTACCACCTGTAAAGTGACTCCCCTGCAGGTGGGGAGCTGGAGGCTCAAACCGGGATCCTTATGCCGGTCCTTGCATTTTGCAGCATGTGCACTTAACCTGCTGCGCTACCACCCAACTCCCTTATTTTATTTCTATTGTGGGAATTATGGTCTACAAAACTGCGTATGTGTTAAGAAACTACTCCAGAATTTTTAGTTTCCTCTAAAGCCATGGTGTGTGTGTGTGTGTGTGTGTGTGTGTGTGTGTGTGTGTGTGTGTGTGTGTTTTCATAAATTTGCAGGTCAGGAGCTGGGAAAGGGATGGTGGGCAGCTGTCACCTGGCCCTGTGGTGAAACCAGACACTTGCAGCCCCACCTGGGAGAGTCACCAGGGGTCCATCCCGGGGGCAGCAGTAGACATGGATTCTTAGCCAGAATTGGGCTGGGCTGTGCCAGAACGCTGAACTCACCTCCAGGATGGCTACTGCCTGGATCCCCCCCCCCCAGGGTAATCCCATAAGAATCAGATGGAAGCTGCATAACCTTTTCTTTCTGAGTCTGCCCAGTGCACCAGTACCACCACTGTATGTCGGTCAAGCAGCCACTGGTCCGCTCAGATTCAGGAAATGAAGGAGCACTAGACCTTCCCTGTCCCACACCAACAACCACTGCCGCCTCCCATTGGTCAAGGACTTTTGTGGCCAGGCTCTAATGGGACTGCAGGAAGTATCCTGCCCAACAAAACAAGGAGGAGGTGGCAGAGGTCAGTGCAGAAAGAGCAAAGGGGGAGTTCCTCTGGTCTATCACTCTTCTGAGATCATAGAATTTCTTTATATTTTCCTTTGCTTTCAACCCCAGCACCACTCAGCTCTGGTTGTCGGTGGTACTGGGGATTGAACCAGGGATCTCTCACATGGGAAGTCCTGTGTGCTACACCGTGCTGTGCTGTCTTGCTGGCCCTGAGCTTGTTCTCATTCAGAAAGAGTTTTCTCCTTCCAGTACCTGCTTCCTGGCAGGACTTTCACCCCTGAAGCCAAGTTCAGTCTGGTCTACTCATTACCTGTGACCTGGGTTGCCTTTCTTACCTAGCAAGGTTCAAAATGGGACTTAGTCCCATTTTGTACAAATTTCAAACTATACCCCAGAGACGTCCCTCAAGTGTTCCCTAAGGTCATCTCTGTTCTGTCACTGAGAGGGGCTGGGAGCTGGGGGGCCTTCTCTGTGGGCCCATGGAGCTAACTCAAGAACCACTTCCTGCTGGGCTCTCCCCCATCCCCCTCTCCCTCTCCACCTGCCCCCCACCCTCTGCTGGATCTCTACTCACCTCTCTTCTCCTCCTTCTTCAAATGCATTGGCAGAAATTGTCAGGGAGTTGATCAGATTTATTCAATTTAGACTTAACAGACTGGGACTCCTATTTCTCCTTCAGGTTCATAAGGTTTTCCATTCCATTTACAGGTTTATTCATTTATCAGATATTCATCTCAATTCACTTTAAACACCAGGTGTGCGGAGCTGAGTTCAGGGGAGATGCCCATCACTTACTGCTCAGGTTCCAGGCTCCTCGGAGAGCTGGTGGGCTGCCCCTTTCCTTGCGGGGGCAAGTGGGCCAGGGACTTGAAGGAGCTGGACATTGCCTTTGCTGTGGGCAAGGCTGGGACCCTCACAGGGGGCCTCCTTCTTAGGAGGCTGGAAGCATTCTGAGAGAAGTGAACAGGGACTCCCCCAGGTTGGGCCATACTTACTTTCTAAGCTAGAGAACTGGACACAGATGCTACCACTGACTCCCTAACTCTGCACAGTCCCTGCTCCCACCTGCACCCCTGGTTCCTAGTGGGTAAGGCAAAGACAGTGGGTCTCTAGGATCCTTGACTTTGGAGATGGGGGAAGGTGCAAGGAAAAAGGAGAGGGGGGCAGTGCAGAAGGGAAAGGGGCCAGGGCAGCCATACAGCAGCAGGGAAAGGCCCCACCCCATGCAGCATCTGCTAAAAAGAAAAGGCATCTCAGATCTGCAGGGACGCAGAGGTCACATAGGCTCCTAAGCTGAATATGGGCCCTAGCTCACATCAGATTGATGGGGTTTACAGTTAACAATATTTATACACCTTTCCCATATTTGGGAGCTACTCTTTTCCCTGATCCAGCCTTTTGGTCCTTTTTCTAGTCATGACGTCATCTCCCCACACAATAACTTGGATCCACTTACATATCAGACTTCAGGCTCAGGGAAAAAAAAAACTAGTATAGCTACAGGCCCTTTGAAAAATAATTAAAATAGGCCTACTAGCTATCTGCAAAACAGGAGGCCCCCGCACCCCCAGCTCTTCATCTGTGCTATTCCAGCCTTTAGGTCCATGATTGGTCAACAATTTGTTTGGCTTTATATGTTAACTCTTTTCAGCCACCAGGTTCCAGATGCTAGCATGATGCCAATCAGACTTCCCTGGATAGACAATCCCACCAATGTGTCCTGGAGCTCCGATTCCCCAGAACCCCACCCCACTAGGGAAAGAGAGAGGCAGGCTGGGAGTATGGATCGACCTGTCAATGCCCATGTTCATTGGAGAAGCAATTCCAGAAGCCAGACCTTCCACTTTCTGCATCCCACAATGACCGACCTTGGGTCCATACTCCCAGAGGGTTAAAGAATAGGAAAGCTATTGGGGAAAGGAATGGGATACAGAGTTCTGGTAGTGGGAATTGTGTGGAGCTGTACCCCTCTTATCCTATGGCTTTGTCAATGTTTCCTTTTTATAAATAAATTGAAAGAAAGAAAGAAAGAAAGAAAGAAAGAAAGAGAAGACAGCAACAAATGCTGGAGAGATTGTGGGGACAAAGGAACCCTCCTGTACTGCTGGTGGGAAAGTTAATTGGTCCAACTCCTGAGGAGAACGGTCTGGAGAACTCTCAGAGGGCTAGAAATGGACCTATCCATTTGGATAGATGGAGCTTGAAGAAATCATGTTAAGTGAACTAAGTCAGAAACAGAAGGATGAATATGGGATGATCTCACTCTCGGAAAGAAGTTGAAAAACAAGATCAGAAGAGAAAACACTAAGCAGAACCTGGACTGGAGTTGGCGTATTGCATTAAAATAAAAGACTCTGGGGTGGGTGGGGGTGGAGGGGAGGGTTCAGGTCCTGGAACATGATGGCAGAGGAGGACTTAGTGGGGGTTGTTTTGTTATGTGGAAAGCTGGGAAATGTTATGCATATAGAAACCACTGTATTTACTGTCAACTGTAGAACATTAATCCCCCAATAAAGGAAATAAAAAAAAATAGCTGGGGGGGGCGCAGGCTGAACAGGCTCCCCTCCTTAGTCTCTAAGAGCCCCCCCAGCCCAACTCAGAAGAGCCACTGGAGACTCCAAATTAACTACCTTACCTATATCAAAGAAGCTGGAAAGAGAAAGGCATAGACACTACACGTCGGTCAGAGGATCAATCCTACATGAAGACATAACCATCATCAATATATACGTTCCAAATATGTGTCTGTGGGACCTTGCATAAGCCAAGGTCAAGCAGGGTGCGGACCATACAAAGGGAAAACCTTTGGATGCCTGGGTGGTTCAGGCCTTCCGTCAGTGTCTCCAGGGGCTCTTTTGCCTCTATGGGTTGAACAAGAAGAAACCTGCCTAACAGGTTCCAGTTCCCATGTCAGTCTCCCTCGTGCAGGGACCCACATCCCCTCTGTGCTAGCTGGTGGTTTCACTTCCTCATTCCCCAAACTAGCTCGACCACTTACCCAATGGTTACTGGAAAAACCCTCGCCACTTCTCTGTCCCCTGCTGTCTTGACCATATAAGGTATGAATAAGCTGCTTCCTCCTACTACCCTTTAAAAATTCTGCTCTGCTGCACAATAAACATACTATTCCCTGCAATGGTATCCTGAGTGATCTCTGATTCCGCTCCTGCCGTGGCTTTCCAGAGAAAGAGCTCAGCGCACTCACCCCTATTGCCCTTGGTCTGGACCTCTTTGGCCCCCACCTCTGGTGCACAACAGAATGGCTTAGCCGATCAGGTCTGACCGAGGAGAGGGTCCACTAAGGATCCCGACATGCATATATATATATATATATATCACTTACTGACCTTAATGGAGACATTGACACTAGCACGATATTTACCTAGATCATGCCTCCTTCTAGGAAGACCTGCAGGGCCTGGTGCATTCAGTACAGGTGTACAGTGGATGGATCAACCAATAGATGGGTGTATGCAAAAGTGCTTTGATAAGAGAAAAGAGATTTCTGCTATCAGAACAGTCAGTGGGGGAGGCGAGCTGAGTGGATGTCGTGGGGAGCAGAGCACCCCCCCCCCCGCCCCCGGAAGGAACTCTGAGCTGAGGGAGGGCAAAATCTATTGACATTGGAGAAGATGACACTCAGCCCCCATGGTGGAGTTTAATATGGGGGAACTGATCTACCTTCAGGCGCCGGAGTCCTGTGTTCTAGTGGCTGAGCCCCTTCCAGTCTCCAACATCTGGGGATATTCAGTGCAGCCTCAAGCTCCAAGCAGGTAGTCATGGGAACTTCGGACTCCTCCCATGCTGTTCTCCCCACGGCCACCTCAGGGGTCCCAAACAATCTCAGGGTCCTGGCCTTCCACCTCCCTCTACCTTCCTTAGCAGGCTGAGCCCACCTGGTCTCCATCTGAAATCTGTCAACCAACATTGGAAGCTCCGCTCCCAGCCTTTGAGTCTGGGTTTCCAGGAAGAGGGGTTGGGGGGGGGGTGGAGATTGCCTGTAGGGAGGGGGTGCTTATGCAAGGGCCCCGTGGTGAGGGTCAGTTCCTCCAGCCCATGTGGGGCGTGTTGGCGGGTCACCCTCACACTGGGCCTCGGCAGGGCACCGCAAATGACTTTATAGTTATTGTTCTGCAAATTGGACGCCCCCTCAGCGCTCGCACAATGGAAGATGAAACGGCCTGCGGGGGGCTGCGGAGAAATGGGACAGGGCTGGCGGGGCTGAGCCCTCCCCCTCCGGAAATGTTCCAGCTGCCTCAGCGTCCCTCTCTCCTCCTCTGCTACCACTGCTGCTGCCTCCAAGCATTTTCATCTGGACTGGGGCTCTCACTTCCCCAGACACTGGACCCCAGAACTGGTGGGGCATATCTAGCACTTGGGGAAGGCAGGGAGGACAGTGAAGGGGAGGTGGAGGGCTGATGCTTTGTGACACCCCTTCCTGTGTACCTGGCATGGATGTCTGTGTCAGTTTGCACATGTGGATGCATGCATATGTAGGGGTGTGGTGTGAGAGAGAGAAAGACAGAGACAGAGCCTGGGGCAGCCCCCCACCCCCAGCACAGAGTGGGCTCTGCCAGCAGCTCAGAGCCCAGTCACTAGCCTAGTCACTAGTGAGACATCCCTGGGCTTTGCAGAGCTCCTACACCAATAAGAAAACCTAGGAGGGCAGGGCTCTTTGGGGGAAAGAACAAAGATGAGAGAGAGAGGCAGCAAGCGGAGACTAAGGAAGGGAATTCCAGGCTGCTTGAGGAGAGTCAGAGACAGAGAGTATGTGCAGGCCATGGTGCAGGTAAACTGAGACAGGCCCAGGGGTTGGCTGGCCTAAGGATAAAGGTAGGCCTTTTCTGTCTTTAAGTAAAGGAAGATTTTTTTTTTAAATAGGTCTATTGATTCTTTTTTTTAAAATTATTTTTAGTATCTTTATTTATTGAATAGAGATAGCCAGAAATTGAGAGGAAGGGGGAGAGAAAGAGGGTAAGAGACAGAGAGACACCTGCAGCACTGCTTCACCACTTGTGAAACATTCCCCCTGCAGGTGGGGACCAGGGACTTGAACCTGGGTCCTTGTGCACTGTAACATGTGTGCTCAACCAAGTGCACCACCACCTGGTCATATTGATTCTTTTAAAAAAATTACTGTACTATCTTTATTTATTGGATAGAGACAGTCATAAATCAAGAGGGGAGGGGGTGATAGAGAGTGATAGAGTGAGAGAAAGAGAGAGAGAGAGAGAGAGAGAGAGAAGAGAGAGAGACCTGCAACCTGCAACACTACTTGCAAAGCTTTCTTCCTGTAAGTGGGGACTGGGGGCTTGAACCCGGGTCCTTGCACGTTGTAACATGTGTGCTCAACCAGGTATACCACCACCCAGCCAGCCCCAGGAAGATTTCTTTAAAAACACGCGTGCCTCTTAATTCTCCTCCGTAAATATTTCTTTCTATAAGCACTCTGCCACTGAGTCGCTTTCCAGGCTGTGTACAGGACAATTTCTCTTGTACTTTGGGGCATGTGAAATACCACCTTTCCATTTTACATTTCCCAAAACAGTGAACCTTTTGGAAAAGTTCTTTCTGGAACTTAGGGGAATTGTTGCTGGGGGGGGGGGGTAGGTAGGAGGCAAATTCCTCAGAAGAGGTTTCTGGATTTGATTCCATTAGCTTGACTTGGCGTAGCTTTTGCCCTACCTCTGGGCGTGGGAGGGGATTGGGAGGGGCTTGGGAGGGGCAAGGGAGAGGCGAGGGAGAGGCGTAGATGGGGATGCCCACTCTGCAGCAGAGCTATGTGGGAAAAGACTAAGGAGACACCCCCTTGGTAAAATGGGGGGTGTGTGTGGCGTCCATCCCACTGGACTTCCTCTTTACATCCAACCAACCATCCTTGCCTTTAGCTGGAAAAGTGGGAGAGACTGGCTTGGCCCATTATGGAGGGAAGATGGACAAACAGGAAGTGGAGGCCACTCAAAGGCCCTCCAGTGGGTCTGGGGCTCCTGTGACTGATCACAGAATCAGGGTTGGGAATGGTGTCCCCATTACTCTGCTCCTAGAAATCTCCCCGCCTTTGTAAATTCCCAGCGAAGGCGCATCCATAACTGCCTCATTAACTTGGTCTTGACCACCAGGAATCCTTCAGTCTTCCTCAGCGAGCTAGCATTGATGGGCACTCCCAGGGGGGACAACCCTTTGCCTTGGTGACATCTAATATCCGCCGAGCCCCCAGCATATCTCGTGGGGTTAGACATGGCCTTTTATAGTATTTACTGTACACACTGAAGTCTGTTCTCATTCTCCTATTCCTTTTCATTTCAAGTAACATGGGGTACAGTCCTGCATTAAGAGGAGGGAGATTCACTAGAAATACAGCAGCGTGGATTAAAGCATGGCTGATGAGGAAGAGATGATGGGGCGTGAGGCTGTGGTCTGCAAATAATGGGAGCCCTACAAATATGGAATAGATGAATGAATAAATATAACTCAGAAGAGGTCATCAAGAACATCACACACACACACACACACACACACACACAATTTTCAGTGCTGTAAACGCAGTGAAGTTGCTGGAGCAAGATGAACTGCACACTTGCCTCCTTAGACCACCTACATCATAGTAACCAAGGCTCTTGATAAATACACAGTCCCCTGGGACCCCAGACCAAACTAGCTCAGATTCGGGATGCTGGGTGGGACCCAGGAGCTTGTATTTGCTAACTAGCATCTTGGGATTCTGAAGAACATCCCGGTCTGGGGGGAGGGAGGGAGGGGTGTTACTCAGTCAGCTGTCTACCAGGGATGCTGAGATTGCCAGATGACAATGACATGTCTGCATGACCACTGGGCCAGGCAGCAAAAACCCTCAGTCACACCTGACAGCCAAGGTGTGTCCTTGGCCTGGGATGTAGACAGTGACTCTTCCCCTTACGGAGCCTGTGTGGAGGGTGAACGGGAAATGACCAGCCTCCCTCCAACACATCACAGATCTGCAGGGAGAGGACCAAGATGAGTTCCAGAGCACATCGGAGAGGGCCTTGCATGGCAAGGACTCGCCTGGCCTCTCTGCCTCCGCTGATCACTGGGGAAGGGTCAGAGGTGGTGGGTGCCTGGACATGGGTCCACACAGCCCTGCCACCTACAAATGCCTCCCGAGAGAAAGCAGAATGGAGCCCTGGTCCCGGGTGGCCTGTTCCCTCTCAGTCACCTAGGCCTCCCAGAAATGGCAGTGGGGGGGAGCTCTAAATCACGAGCGGATTACAGTCTTTCTGTTTGCTTTTTTTTTTTTTTTCCTGCAGTAGATCCGATGATTTAAATTAGGTCTCGATTCTTGTTTAAATTATAGTTTACTGTTCTGCACCCCGCTCAGAAGTGAATTACCTTAAGCAGCGGTATTAATAACATGGTTATAATTAAGCCTCATTACTGCAGGCAGTTTGCTGAAACAAATTGCTTCTTCATTATTATTATAGCACCTTTGGTAAAAAGACATTTCCCCAGAATGCGACCTTGATGCTTTATATAGTAAAAGCCAAGATATGATAGAGATGTAAGGATGAATTAGCATCTTTTGCCTTCTCTATCCAGCTCATTAAAAGGAAAGGAACGCAAGTCAAATCCAAACAGTCTTGATGGCAATTTTAATCTGTATGAAATGGATAATGAATAGTTTTGAACTTTCCGCGACATTTTTGTAATGGTGTTTTATTTATATGATGCTATGGTTTAAAAATGAATAAATAAGGGAAGAAATACAAGCCCAGAAGTAGACCCACGGAAAAGTCAGGAAGGTCTTGCTGGGCAGCCAATGGCGTTGAACTTGTGCTTGGATTGGTTTGAGACTTTCTGGCCCAAAGCCTGCTGGGGGGCGGCGGGGGGTTGGGGTGGATGATGGAAAGGAAAGGATGGTATGTTTCTTATTTTCTAATTCTGATACCTTACTCAAGGCCTGGAGGTGGCTTGGGAAAGAGAGGAACCTGGAGGAATGACCTAGAAACTTTGCGAAACCAGTTGGAAAGGCACACACAGTTCTGAGCATGCTCCTAGGGGACATGGGCTGCCCAGTCATGGGGTCTGAGAGGGCTCTGCAGGGCCCCCACTGCCCTCCCTCCCATACCTTCCTCGCCTTTTCTGGAGCATGTGCTGGGGAGGCAGCACATCTTTGAGGGCTCCAGGACTCAGCTGGGTCACTTCCTGCTTTGCTTATTAATTACTCTTTCTGGTGATAATTAAGACTCTGAAAACTCATTTTGTTTGGTGATTTACTCTTTTTTTTTTTCTCCCTGTAATTAGATGTGGTGATTAGAATGTGCTTTTGTATCACATCAATGTTTTCTTAGAAAGAGGCATAGGGAAGCATATATCAGGAATCCATGCAGAAAAGCAGCCCCCTCCCCGTTCTCCCCAGGAACAGGAGCCCCGGGGACAGACTGAGCACCCCCCCACACACACACCCATTACCCATCCCACCTCCCATGGCAGGACTGGGCCAGGGGGTGCTGAGTGGAGACCCTTGCTACCCCCTGCCTCCATTCTCTGCTGCCAGAGAGCCTGCTGGGGTCTCATCCATCTCCCTTGACTTCCTCTCCAGCTAGGGACTCCTGTGGTTGCAGTACCATAAAGACACTCTTTATTGGCATGCCATGTTTCTATCACACAGGCAGCCCGCAGCGGAACAAGTGGCATCATCAGTAGGCTAAATCTTCTCTTTCTCTTTTTCTCCCTCTCAGTCACAAATGTGCGAGATTGCCGAGCTTCTCAGAACAGCCCTCATCAGCTCACTACCCACCCACAGCCCCTGCACCAACCTGTGAGGACAACCCCCTCCCCCAGGGCACCCGTGAGGATGCAGACTCTGAAGTCTGACAGCCATAGGTCCAGGTTCCAGCCCTACTAGCCCCTAGCCGTGTCATCTCGGGCAAGTGAAGGCAGCCTTCTGAGCCTGGGACTGAGTCTCTTCCTTCCTCAGGTCCCAAAGTGCCATCAAGGACAAATGGGGGCAGTGAGTCCAAAGTGCTTAGCAGGGGGCCTGACAGCGTATGTGCTTAGTGCAAGGAGTAATGGCCTCATACTCATTGTCTCTCCAGGGAAGCAGCTCTTGTTCTATGTATCAGGCAATAACTCAGCCTTCAGGAGACCTGCAAAAAGGCCAGCTGGCCAGCCAGGGGACTCTCTTTATTATACACAAAGCTCTCCCCCCAAAAACCTGCTAGCCAGACCCATTTGGAACAGGCCTCTAGGCCTCCAGCCCCACAGCCTGCGGTGTCAGGCTGCTGAGTTCAGCCTGACCAACAAATCAGGACAATCAAAGAGGAGACACACACACCTCAGACCATTGCTTCCTCCCTGTACTTTCCTGGGCCAAGGGAACCTATGGTTCATTCCCACTCACCTCCAGGTGGGCTTCTCCTCTTATCTCCCACCCGCTGGCACTGGCTGCACGCCTGGCACCAAGCCGGGTGGAGTAAATAGAACCAAGTGGCTACTACACACAGTTATTGGCCTCAGGAAGACTGTAACTGTGTGTGTGTGTGTGTGTGTCTAGACTTAAAGTCAGTACATATGAGGAACCAGAAACTCTTAGCTGCGAGCAGATAGGCCTTGTCAGACTCTGGGGACACAGAGCAAATGCCAAGATGCAAAGAAGACCCTATGAGCCCTGGATGATTGGCACAACCATGCCCAGGGCATTGGGGGTGGTGAGGTGGGGCAGGCCAGGGCACTGCGGGAGTGGAGACTTGACAGGCAGGTGGAGGCTGGCAAGTCAGCTCACCTGGGCGGGTGAGTGCGTGCTTAATTGGCTAAGTTTGTGACCCAGGTTTCAGCCCGGCCCCCAATACACTGGAGGAAGCTTCAGGGCGGTGGTCTCTTTCCTTCTCTTCCTGTCTTTCTCCCTCTAGAAAAGTCAGCCAGAGCAGAGAAGCTCCAGAGACAATAGCATCAAAGAGAGGCAGCTGGAACCCCTTGCCTAGATGAGCTGGAAAGTGAAACGTCCCCTACTCTGTGGGCCTTTGAGACTGGCAGGAATGTACGGGGAAGGTGTCATGGCTCTACTTTGTGTGACAAGGGTCACCCTGACAGCCATAAGGACAGAATGGTGGCCAGGACCTGGGTCTGCCTGGTGGGACTGCATGAAGCTGGGGGGAAGGGGACGGGTGGAGGGGGATCCTGCACACAGAAACACCAGCCTGTGAGGGGGACCCACTATCCAGTCTCCCAGGGGTGCTTGGCAGCTCAGCCTGTTTCCCAGGATCTTTCTACCTAATGAATCTCAGTCAGGCCCTTTCTCACCTGCTCCCCCAAATTCTTCCTCTCCTGTGGAACCTCCTGGGCCCTGCACCCTCTCTGACCAGCCACCCTCAACCCAGTCAACCTCTGGGGTGAAAGGACAAAACATCTGGCTGCAGCTGCCACTGTTTGGGTCCTGCCGCCCTTTTCAGCAGCACCTTTGTGCAGCTGGCTTCTGAGGCCCTGTCCTCAGGAGTGATTCCGCTTTCCTCCTGCCTTTCTCCCCTGCACCTCTCAGCTCTGGCCCTCAGCATTCAGACCCTGGAGCTGCGGCTGTATCCCAGGAGCCTTCAGTCTCTTGTCATTTCCCTACTTGGCAAAGAATGGTGATTCCAGCTGAAAGATGTGAGGGTGCAATTAGGTCAAACAGCCCTGCTTGGCCATTGTGAAGGGGAGAGACAGAGCAGTCAAGACCTCCTGGAAACCTTTCCTGAGGAGTTTAGCCCCTCCTGGGCAACAGAGAAGAGTGGGATCTGCTCCGCTGAGGCCTTGAAAAGGACCTGGCAGAGACATAGTGAGTGGATCCACCTCCCTGGCCCTGAACCCCAGCAGCCCCCTGCCAGAGCCCTGCACAGCCCAAGCCAAGGTGGAAGGATGGAGCAGAGAAGAGGGGCTGATGCCTTGGAGCAGATTCCTGATTTTCAAGAATCCCAGCCTTCCTGATTATTGGGGTGTGGGCGTGGGAGTGGGGGTGGGGAGGTACCGTGCTGGGGAGGGGGAAGAGGCAGCCATGAACTGAACTAGCTACTTGGCTCCCTGCAGACAGCTCTGGCCCATGGTAGGGACAGGAGGGGATGGGGTAGGGACAGCAGATAGAGACACCTGGTGTCACCCACTGGAGACAACTGTATCCATGGCAGCTTTGTCTACAGTGAATGTCCTTTAGTGTGCGACCTCACAGCATTCATCCCCCAGGAAAGACGCCTTGTGTCACAGTGAACTCGACCACCTAACATTCTTTCGGGGGAGCATACCAGTGACCCCTGGGTGCCTAGCTCAGCACTGATACATGCAGTGGGCTCCCAGGGCCTCTTTGTTGAGTCAGATAAAGAAAAGGAAGAGGCATTGAGGAAGAAAGCACACAAACACTTCGGGGCTTGTGTTCTGTGCCAGGCAGCAGTGGGACATTTATTACTGATGAATCTGAAACCAGCACAGGTTACAACAGAGAGCACCTTGTTACTATCAGGAGGAAAAGGAAGCTTCGAGGTGTTGAAAGCATTTGCCCAAATTATACGAACGAACAAGTTTTTCAACCAGTGACCAGTAACTCCCTTTTGGAATTATCTGTCCAGTGAACTGTGATGAATATTTCCCTGGCTCCCAAGAATCATCAATCCTCTCTTCTTTAGACAACAATACCATAAATTTATTTTTATTTTTTATTATCTTTATTTGATAGAGTCAGATAGAAATTGAGAGGCAGGGGGATATAGAGAGGGAAAGAGACAGACACCTGCAGCACTGCTTCACTACCTGTGAAGCTTTCCCCCCTGCAGGTGGGGGGCAGGGACTCAAACCTGGGTCCTTGTGCACTGTAACATGTGCACTCAACCAGATATGCCACTACCCAGCCCCATACCATAAAATTTTCATTGAAGACCCACCACCAACACCCCCTCACTGACATTCACCCCATGTTTTGGGTGGAACTGACTCAACTCCACTTTCACTGGATCTTTTGAACATGGAGACAGGCCCCGGACCATGTTCAGGGTGGTCTCCTGACACACAGAGCCAGCAGAACATGGCCATTGGCAAGAGGATGACAGCATGAGGGTGCTGTGTGTGGGTATGTGCTGAGACCTCAGCAACGCACCCTCAGATAGCCAGAGAATCTTGCCCAACCCCCTCCCCAGACTGGTCTCTGAGAGCCCACCACCAAAGGGCATGTGGGGGACAACAGCCGTGGTTTTTGTTTGTTTGTTTTTTGTTTTTGTTTTCCCCAGCTACCCTGAGTTTTGCAGGCCTCTGGACACCCCTCATGAATGGCACGATTGGGTGTGATGGCTACCTGTGTCCCCTGAGGATGCACCCCTGAGGTCCCTGCATTCCAGCTTTCTGGGACTTCGCAGAGCTCTGCCTGGCCTTTGTTGCTCAGTTCTTTCAGAGCTCATCTGAGTTTCACTCCCAGTGGATTGTTAAATTCACTGATCCTCCTTCTACCCAAACTGGTTTCTGGCTTCCTGACTGGATCTTGCCAGAGCCATGGAGAGGTGCTCTTTCTGTGACATCACTGGAGCCCCTGGATCCATCTTCACCTGAGTCCGTGCCAGCTCAAGGCTTCTCCAGTCTCACAACGTTCCCCTTTGCAATGACTTAAACCCATTTGCTGCTCTGGGTGCTGATGGAGGCAGCAGACAGGCCTTGTCAGAGTCTGGGGACACAGAGAAAATGCCAAGATGCAGAGAAGACCCTATGAGCCCTGGATGATTGGCATAACCATGCCCAGGGCATTGGGGGTGGTGAGGTGGGGCAGGCCAGGGCACTGCGGGAGTGGAGACTTGACAGGCACATGGAGGCTGGCAAGTCAGCTCACCTGGGTGGGTGAGTGTGTGCCTATTTGGCTAAGCTTGTGACCCAGGTTCCAGCCCGGCCCCCAGTGACTTCTTTGAAGTCGCTATGTGAGCATCTTCTCAGACCCACAGGCATCTCCAGCTCCACCCAGCTCCCAGGGCTCAGAGCAGAGTTCTTTACCCATAGCCCTGAAGGCCTCAAGACCTGCCTTCTCGGCCCACTCTTCTCCTGCTCAAGTCTCTGTCCTTCTAAATCAGTTCAGCAAAGAAGAGTTCATGCCCATGTCGTGTTTTTTTTTTTCTTCTCCCTCCCTGTTACTCTTCTTTTAAAGGTCCTCCCCAGTTATCTCTGATAGCAAGTCCACCTTACTTAAGGTGGTGCTTTTAGAGATTCTACAATGAGATAGTCACAGTTGCCTCCACTGAGGTAGGCCCTCTTACTACCATTAAAAGGACAGCCCCCTTGGAATAGACCTACCAGCTTTTTCCAAAATGGAGACCCCAAATCTCATCTGCTATATTCTTATCTTTAGTTTCCTGATTATTAAACAATTTGTTCTGTTTTATACCTTAATGATTTTTCAGCCACCAACTTACAGATGCTAACATGATGCCAACCTGACTTTCCTGGGCAGATGACCTCACCAATGTACCCTGGAGCCCCACCTCCCCAGAAGTCCTGCCCCACTAGGGAAAGAGTGAGACAGGCTGGGATTATGGATCGACCTGCTAATGCCCATGTCCAGTGGAGAAGCAATTACAGAAGCCAGACCTTCCACTTTCTGCACCCCATAATGATCCTGGGTCCATACTTCCAGAGGGATAAAGAACAGCACTTCCAATGGAGGGGATGACATGTGCAACTCTGGTGGTGGGAATTGTACACCTCTTATCCTATGTTGATATTTTTATTTCATAAATAAATTTTTAAAGAATGTAAAAATACGGGGGTCTAGTGGTAGCTCAGCAGGTTAAGCGCACATGGCGCAAAGCACAAGGACCAGCTTAAGCATCCCAGTTCAGGCCCCTGGCTCCCCACCTGCAGGGGTATCACTTCACAAGCGGTGAAGCAAGTCTGCAGGTGTCTGTCTTTCTCTCCCCCTCCCTGTCTTCCCCTCCTATCTCCATTTCTCTCTGCCCTATCCAACAGCAACAACAGCAATAACAACAATAATAATAACCACAACTATAAACAACAAGGGCAAGAAAAGGGAAAAATGGCCTCCAGGAGCAGTGAACTTGAGTGCAGGCACCGAGCCCCAGAAATAACCCTGGAGGCAAAAGAAAGAAAGAAAGAAAGGAAGGAAGGAAGGAAGGAAGGAAGGAAGGAAGGAAGGAAGAAATAAAAAGAAAAGAAAAGAAAGAAAATGGCAGCCCCACGGAAGAGGCAACACAGTAGGGCGGGGCATCTGCTGCTGCCGTGGAGAGCACGAGAACCCTCAACTCTGGTGACTTAGGTTTGGCTGCCTGACTCTGCTTAGCACCTCGAACCTCAGCCCCTGTGCTGACACCCTTGGGGTGTGGGGTGGGGAGTGGGGGTGAGGCACTGGGTCTCTACAAGGGTGGAGTCAGGCTGCACCTTTGCTCTCTGTGAGGTGACCAAATAATTGTGCCGTGGCCTAAGGGCTTACTGAACACTAGCCGCTAAGCCCTTTCACATACCACACATTTTCATCCCTACAGATCCCCATCCGTCTGTGGATGCTGTGGTTGTCTGCATGTCACGAATACGAAGACCTCAATAAGCTCTGGAGTTGTCCACGTATTTGAAGTAAGCAGGAGCTCAGTGCTGAGATGTCTGAACCAGAGCACCAGTCTGACTCCCGAACCTGCACTCCTAATCTTCACTATGTATGGAAGGCTGGCTCAATATTTTACTGGGGCCCTTTTAGAATGTGTAAGGCCAGAGGAGTCGGGGAAGCAGAAAAGAGGTGTGGGGGGGGAGGAGAAGGTACAAGGGGCTGAGACCAGGAGGAGAGGCTCTCCTGCCCACCTTGACTAGCCAAGTGGGGTCATGTGCCCTCTTTCTTAAAATGCAATCAAAAGAAACTTTATGAAGTTAACTACTGTCCTAGATTTTTCTGGGAGACACTCGGATGGCCATACAAAAGACAGTTGAATAGGAAGAAATTTTTAGAAGAGCATATACCTGCTACACATATTCCAGAGCTTGCTCCTGGATTTTGTATTCTGTGTCTGTCAACCACCTCATGAGTGCAATAAAGTGTATAGAATACACAAGGATCATATACCCTGCAGATTTTTTAAAGACTGTTTTTTACCTGTTTGCATTAAGAAGAACAAGAGAGACCAGAGCAGTGCTCAGCTCTGGCTTGTGAAGATGCTGGGGCTTGAACCTGGGGTTTCCGGGGGCCTCGGGCATGCAAGTCCTGTGCTCTGATGCTGACCTGTCTTCCTGGTGCTCCTCTGTAGTTTTGACCTGGCTCTGATGACAGCCCCCAGATTAAAGGGTTTGTGGGGGCTGTCTGGGTGTGCTGTTGGCAGTGGGTCTGGACAGGCCAGCCTCTCTGTCCTCCTCTGCTCTGTTCCCACCCTGGAGGGTGAAGGGAAGAGTTGGCTCCTCCACTCCATTTCTGGGCCAGTGGTGGTTTCCAGCCTCTTTGTTTGCATCAGTAATTGACAGCTCCTTAGCAGCTCATTAGGAAAGCAGGGCTCCTTGGGACCAAGGAAAGAGTCCCTGGGGGTGGGGTGGGATTTGAGAACCTGTTTAAGGATGTCAGAAAGATTGCATGCATATCCAATGGATTCTGGAATGGGAAGATGCTTTGCAGAAATCACTGGAATTGACCAGATTTGACCCGGGGTGGGGGTGGGGGGAGACAGAGCAGGCAGGAGCAGTGAAGTGAAGAGCAAAGAGCCCTGTGGTCTCCCTCTCTTTCTCCCTGGTGCCCACACAGGCTCCGAGGTCCTCCGGGCTTCAGCAAGCAGAGGCTGGCCCTACAGTATCCACACTTCCACACTGGGAGGCAATGGAGAGAGAGAAAGCCAGGCATCAGTGGCATTTGCTTTATGAATACTGGAAACCATAGTATGAAAAGCTAAATGGGTCTCCAGTCACAAGGGCTCTGAAGCTGGGTCTGAGGAGCCCAATAACCCCTTCCCTTCAACAGCATCACGAATGACTCCAAGACAGGTGTAAAGTGTGAAAGGAGGGACAGGGCAGCAAATCCCACAGGACATCAGGGAGGCAGAGGCTGCTCTGAGTTAGGGAAGTCAAGGAGGGGGAGGGAAGGGGCTGAGTGAGCTCTTTAAGGAGGAACTGGCTTTGGAAAGAGAGCAGAGAGAGGACACCTAGGGAAACAGTAAGAGGCAAAGGGCGGGCTCAAAATGGTGGCAGGTAAAGATGGGGCACCTGGAGCTGAGAAGGTACGTGAGCCAGAGCAGAAGGCAGACCCACAGCTGTGCTGGGCCAGACCCTAGACGGCAGCAAATGCCAGACTAAGCACAGGACCATGCCTGCCGGGAGATGCTGGTGGAAAAGATATGGAACTGCACAAAGGTGACACCTAGCATGGAGGGGACAGGGGGTGGGGGTGGGTGGAGAGGTCACACTATGAGTGCCCTTAGGGTCCAGGCTTTCTGACCAGGGCTCCAGGGCTCCAGGGCTCCTGTGGGCTGTTTTGACCTGTCTGCTCCTCTCTCAGACTCCTGCAGCTCTGCTTTGTTTAGTGGCATCCCCTGCTACCTGCCACACAGCCAGTGCCCAGCAGGGCACCCACACATAGCCATCCCATGCTAGGGCCTGGCTTTACTTACCCCATTCTTCCCACAATGTCCCAGAATGCTTCTCCCTTCCCTGCTCACCCCAAGCTGGGACAGACTGGCACATGTCCCTATGCTGCTCCTTTCTCTTCCCACCAAAACCCCCTCCACACCCTGCCCCAAGTCCCCTCATTTTAGCCCTGGATGCCACCGCCTTTGATGGTGGCTCTCTCTCTGCCCCCCCCCCAACTAGAACTTGTGTGGAACATCTTCTGTCCCATAAAATCAGGTCAGATTTCCTCAGAAGGCCCTTTCCTGGCCACGCCATCAGACCAGGCCCCCTTCCTCATGCCACAGTTTCCACCTCTCTCTCTTTTATATTGATTTTATTTATTAATGAGAAAGACAGGAAGAGAGAGAAAGAATCAGCTATCACTCTGATACATGTGCTGCTGGGGATTAAACTCAGGACCTCATGCTTAAGAGTCCAGTGCTTTTTCCACTGCGCCACCTCCTCCCAGACCACACACCTTTCACTCTCTGCCACTACATTATCTCTTCATAATCTGTTGGTTTCACCTGTAGCAGTTATAACTACTTGTAACTTTCCTTCCTTCCTTCCTTCTCTCTCTTCCTCTCTTCCTGTCTTTCTTTTTCCTTCTTTCTTTCTTTCTTTCTTTCTTTCTTTCTTTCTCTCTTTCTTTCTTCCTTTCTCTCTTCCTTTCAGAGACAAGAATTAACACGAGTGATCTCTTATCTGCTAGTTGCATTTTCATTTAGACAGAGATGAGAGGTAGGGGGGTGGGATGCTGGGTGGTGGCACACCCAGTTAAGTACACATATCCTACAAGAGAAGAAGCTTCATGAGCAATGAAGCAGGTCAGCAGATGTCTACCTTTCTCTCTCCCTCTCTATCTCCCCTTTCCTCTCAATGTCTCTCTGTCCTGTCAAATTAAAAAAAAAAAAAAGTAAAATAGAAAGAAGAAAAATGAAAAAAAAAAAAGGCTGCCAGGAGCAGTGGATTCAAGTACTGGCATTGAGCCCCAGTGATAAACCTGGTGGCAATAAAATAAAATAAAATAAAATAAAATAAAATAAAATAAAATAAAATAAAATAAAATAAAATGTAAGAGAGAGAGAGAGGACACTACAGCACCAGAGGAGCTTTCCTTAGTGCCACCTGGGCCACAAGCCTGTTGAGGTAGTGACCTACCGGTGAGCTATCCCTCTGACCTACATGATCTGTAACTGATCAATCATGTGTGTTTATTAGCTGCCCCCCACATTCACTTCCTGTTGTTTTTGTGACAAATTTGGAGATTTAAAGCATCACAAATTTATTCTCTTAGAATCCCAGAGGTCACAAAATCAGTTTCACAGGATGGAAATCAAGGTAAGGACAGGACTGCATTTCTTCTGGAGACTCTAGAAAAAAGAAACAAAAACCAACTCACTCCCTTGGCTTTCTACGCATTCCACACCACCTGCATTCCTTGGCTTATGGCCCCACCCTCCACCTTCAGGGCAGCAGCATGGTCTAATCAAACCTCTCACTGTTACTCCACGTCTGTTGCCACATCTCCAGTGCTGACCTTTTTGTCTCTCTCTTAGAAGAAAAAGTAGGACCCACCCAGTTAATCCAGAATACTATCTCCACCTCAGAATCCTTAACTGAATCACATCTTCCATTATTAACGGACTTTTGTTATATACTGAATTATAGAATGTCACTAAAGAAGAGTATATTGTGGATAGGATACTGTGAATTGATAATCCTGAGGAAACCAATTAAAAATAAAGCTATAGCTAGTGACACAGATGTGATTAAACAAACAACAAAAATGTAAAGATATTCAATTGGGCTGGTGCTTTGCCACACATGCGACCCAAGTTCAAGCCCAGTCTTCATGATGAGGTATCTCTCCATCTCTCTATCCCTGCCTCTTCCTTTTTATCTAAAAATATGGCTAGAAGTGAAGCCCCAATGATGATGAAAAAATTATTTGATTAATAAAGGTTTTTATAAATTGGGGGATTAATGGTTTACAGTAGATGAACTTGTTGGTAAGTGGCTGCCTGGAGCACTGGAATTATTGTGTAGACAGCTCCAAGAATAACTTTGGTGGCAGAAAAATAAAAAGGTATATCTATATATTCAATGTATCCAAAAGAAAATAGAAAAAAATAAATATATAGATTTCTCAGGTTTTTTGCAAAATATTCTCACCTCCAGCCTATGTCCTCCTCAAGCATCATGCATCAGGACCTGAAAGTCCCCTGTGCACCCCCCCCCTCAAGTCTTTTACTTTGGTGCAATAGATTAGTCAAGTTCTAAAAATAGAATATAGGGGCTGGGTAGTGGTGCACATGGTGGAGTGAACATGTTTTTATGTGCAAGACCAATGTGTGAGGTCCTGGTCCCCACCTATAAAGGCAAATATTCATGAATGGTGGAGCAGGGCTAGAGGGTTTTCCTTCTCTTAGTCATTTTCTCCTCCTCTGTTTCTCACTCTCTCAAAGAAAAAGAACAAATGGCTGCCTGGAGCACTGGGATTACTGTGTAGACAGCTCCAAGAATAACTTTGGTGGCAGAAAAAAAAAAGGTATATCTATATATTCAATGTATCCAAAAGAAAACAGAAAAAAATAAAAATATAGATTGGACTAATAGAAAACAAAAACCAGTACGATATATTTAAATCTAATACATCTAATTATTTTAAAATTAAATTGATTTTAAGCACCTCAATTTTTTAATTGGATAAAGAATATAGGATATATATCTCCTACAGAGAAAAGTATGTCAAGTATATACACAAATAAATGTGAAAAGCAAAAAGACTGAAAATGATATGCCATGCCAGGGAAAGATATGTCATACCATGCCAATGAGAAAAAAAAAAAAAGGGGGAGGAAGGAAGGAAAGAAAGAAAGAAGGGAACAGATTTTCAGTCCTATGAAGACGGAATAAATGTTTGGTTCCCTATTCTTCCTGCTAATTGCCAGCAAATATTCTTGAGGCTGTATATGAAAACAGAACACAACTCTGAAAATTGGAGACGAGAAGGCAGGTCAGCTAGAGAACTCCAAGAATAATACAGTGCTAAATTCTCTGGGTTTTCTTTTTAAAACTCTCATAATCCCAGGAGGTGTATAAAGAGGTTAGCTGAGGAACATTCATATCAGATGTCCATGACTTTAGGCTTACTTATTACCTGAAAGAGACTGTTCCCAGTAAGCTACCTGTATATTTCTCAAATATAGGTGGGATATTGGGCCAAAGCCCTTGGGCAGCAATAGTTCCACACACAAATTTCTTAGCCTTGCACATGGAACAAGAATATCACTTAGCTTTTGATAAGCAGCAACCATTCCTATGCTGAGTTCAAATCTACTATCTTTCGATTTAGTTAGCACACCCTGTGTTTTCAGACAGTCACTTAACTCACTGTTTGTTCTGCTTCCTGTCCTAACATCCTCTTTGTAGCTAAAATGTCTTCTGTTTTGCCAACTGTGTCAATAAAAAAGAACCTAGACCCAGGACTGAAGCAAGATGCTCTTGGGGCTGTGCAGACTCCTCTGGTGTGTGTTCATTAGGGGACATTGCCCCTGGCTCTCCGTCAGACTAGGAACTCGCCTTTCCGAGTGATCTTTGAGGTATTCTGCATCTAAAACCTCAACAGCGTGACATTTTAGTGCCACCTCTGAGGACTACCAACGCGGCAGAAGCCAGCAAAGGGGGAGCCAGGTGGTGGCGGGATCGGTAAGGCACATATTCTACAAATAAGGAGACGTTTTACTGAGGGGTGGTGAGTGAGTGGTAAATAAAGTGTGTGCATGAGACCCAGGGTTTGATCTCCAGCACCACACAAATTTAAAAAAATTAAAAAGAACCAGACAAAGGAAAACTCTTGAAAAGAGCCAAAAGAAAATAGAACCTTTCTGTAATAAAGAAATAATTCAAATTATGGTAAAATTCTCATCAGAAATACCACAGAGGCAAGAAAAAAGGGCACACAATTTTTTTTTTTTTGGCCTGCAGGGTTATCACTGGGGTTCAGTGCCTGCACTAGGAATCCACTGCTTCTGGAGGCTTTTTTTTTCCCGTTTTTTGCCCTTGTTGTTTATTGTTGTTGTTGTTATTGCTGTCATTGGATAGGACAGAGAGAAATGGAGAGAGGAGGGGAAGACAGGGGGGAGATAAAAGACAGACACCTGCAGACCTGCTTCATCGCCCATGAAGTGAAGTGAGCCCCCAGCAGGTTGGGAACCGGGTCCTCGAACTGGGATCCTTATGCTGACGCTTGTGCTTTGTGCCATATGCACTTAACCCCTTGCACTACCAGCTAGGCCCCCACACTATTTTTCTTTTTCTTTTTTTTTTAAATTTGTAATATCATGATAGAGACAGAGAGAAATAGGCCATGATGGGGAGAGAAGGGGACAGAGAAAGAGAGACACCTGCAGCCTGTCCCATCACTTGTGAAGCTCACCTCCTGCAGTTGGGGACTGGGGGCTCAAACCTGGACCCTTGTGTATGGTAACTTGTGCACTTTACCAGGCGTACCACTTCCTGACCTCAGGCATAGTATTTTTCATGTCTTGACAGAAAAAAAAAAACCTGGCAACCCAGAATTCTGTTTTCATATTCTGGAAAACAACCTGCCCTTCAAACATGTTAAGGAAATAAATAACTCTCAGAATATAGAATTTAGTTCCACCTGCACATCAGATGTCAGGCTCAGAAAAAAAAAAACTAGGGAGTTAGGTGGTAGTGCAGTGGGTTATGTGCATGTGGCGTAAGGACCCCAGTTCAAGCCCCCGGCTCCTCACCTGCAGGGGAGTTGTTTCACAGGTGATGAAGCAGGTCTGCAGGTGTCTATCTTTCTCTCCCCCTCTCTGTCTTCCCCTCTTCTCTCCATTTCTCTCTGTCCTACCCAACAACAACATCAATAACAACAAGTAGGATAACTACAACAATAAAACAAGGGCAATAAAAGGGAATAAATAAATAAATAAATAAATAAATAAATAAATAAATAGTATAGCCACGGGCCCTTTGGAATATAACTAATAGGCCTTCTAACTATCTACAAAACAGAGACCCCCAAATCTTCATCTGCACTATTCCAGCCTTTAGGTTCATGATTAGTCAGCAATGTGTTTAGCTTTATATGTTAACTCTTCTTTCAGCCACCAGGTTCCAGATGTTAACATGATGCCAATTGTATTCCTCTGGACAGACAACCCCACCAATGTGTCCTGGAGCCCTGCTTCCCCAGAACCCCGCCCCACTAGGAAAAGAGAGAGGCAGGCTGGGAGTATGGATCGACCTGTCAACAACGGCCATGTTCAGCAGGGAAGCAGTTACAGAAGCCAGACCTTCCACCTTCTGCTTCCTGGGTCCATGCCCCCAGAGGGATAAAGAGTAGGAAAGCTATCAGGGGAGGGGATGGGATACGGTGTTCTGGTGGTGGGAATTGTGTGGAGTTGTACCCCTCTTATCCTATGGTTTTTGTCAGTGTTTCCTTTTTATAAATAATTTTTTTTAAAAAAAGAACATAGAAAATTAAGAAAAGTGTTCATCAGAAGACCTAATCTAAAAAGGGAGGCTGTTTGTCATGAGCACGACCCATGTTTGAGACCAGCGACCCTCCCCACCCCCTACTGAAGGAAACTTGGTGTCTTCCCTCTGTCTCTCTATCTCTATCTTTGAAAAAGTCAGCCTGGAGCAGTGAAGCCCCAGTGACAACAACAGGACATTTTTTTTTAAAAGGGAACTAAAGAAAGTTCACTGGATAGCAAATGAATTATTTTTAAAAATGAATGTTGGAACATCAGAAAGGGAGAAAGAATATGATAAGCAAATTTTGAATAAAGTCAATAGTGTTTTCCTCTGTTCTATGTTCCAAATTATATTTGACAGCTGAGACAAAAGTTGTAACATTGATGGATCAGACTCTAGCTACAAGAAGAACAGCTATTTAAAAACTTCTTTACCAGTTGGGGATGGTAAAATCATGTAAAGGGAGGTAAGTTTTCCACACTGCAAGAGAACTGGTAAAATGATGGTGTCAGTAGTCTGCAATAAAGGAGGTACAGATAATATTAATACCCAGAGTAACCACTGAGCAAACTATACAACAAGACATTCAGAAACACTGAAAGAAAAATAAAACTCTAAAACAAAGTTCAAGTAAACCAAGTGAGTGCCAGGAAGAGGAGAAAGAAATTAAAAGACAATATACAAGAAAGAAAAAAAATAACATAGTTAAATCCAGATGGTTCAATAATTATATTACATGTAAATGGATAAATAAACCAATAAGAAAAGTAGACTGAAAAAATGACCTGACTGCCTGCAAGAAACTCACTTTAAACATACTAACAAGTCATTATAATAATTCATAATAGAAGGATAAAATTATTTGAAATGTAAATGTTAATATATAAAAGCAGGTGTAGCAATGTTAACACCAGGCAAAGTAAACTTCAGAAAAAAGACAAATGCCAAAAACAGAAACAACCATTATATAATGATAGCAGAACCAATGTACTAAGCAGACAGATCAATCCTAAAAGGTTTTTGAATCAACAACAGAGTTGTAAAAAAAAAATACACGGAGTCAAACTGCTAGTGTTGAAAAGAGAAATAGAAAGAAAGAGAGAAAGAAAGAAAGAAAGAAAGAAAGAAAGAGAGAAAGAGAGAGAGAAAGAACAGAAGGAAGAAAGCAAGGAAGGAAGAAAGAAAAGGAAGGGAGGAGAAAGAAAGAAAAGAGAGAAAGAAAAAAAAAACACAATCACAGCTGAGCACTTCAACACTCTACTCTCTTTGAACTACTAGATAGAAAACCAGCAAGGATATTGAAGAATTCAGCAATATCATCAAACAAAGGGATCTAATCAACACTTTGTAGAACACTTCACTCAACAACAGTAGACCACACATTCTTTTCAAGTGCCCATGAAGCATACACTAAAGTAGACCTGGGACATAAAGCAGACCTCAACAAATATTAAATAAACAAAGTCAAGCAAACTGTGTCATTGGTCAACAACAGGGTCTGATTAAAAATCAATGACAGAAACATAATAGGAAATTTTTGCGTCTGCTTGGAAACCAAGAACACATTTCTAAATAATTTATGAGTTAAAGAAGAAGTCTCACAGTAGATTTTAAAAGTGTGGAGAATAGAAACAAGTGAAAATACAACGTATCAAAATTTGTGGGTCACTTTTAAACTAAGAAGACTTATTAAATTAAATTAAAATGATTACTTTAGAAAACTGAAGTTTCAAATTGTTCTTAGTTTCTAACTTACAATTTTTATAAAGAACACACAGAATTTAAATAAAACAGAAATAATTAAAAAGATATAAGCAGAAGTAAATGTAACTGCAAACAGAATGATAAACAAAAAACTTACTCTTCAGAAATGTCCAATATAATAAATTCTCAGAAAGACTTACAAAGAAAAAAAAGACAAGTAACAAACTATCTATAATCATAAATAAAGAAGTGGGTAACAGATCCCACAGATATAAAAAACATAAGAAGGGTATACTATCATTACGCAACTATTAAGAACAATGAACCCACCTTCTCTGATCCATCTTGGATGGAGCTAGAAGGAATTATGTTAAGTGAGCTAAATCAGAAAGACAAAGATGAGTATGGGATGATCCTACTCATAAACAGAAGTTGAGAAAGAAGAACAGAAAAGGAAACTAAAAGCAGGATTTGACTGAGTTTGGAGTAGGGCACCAAAGTAAAAATCTCTGGGTTGAAGGTGAGGGTGGACCTTCAGCTTGGGGGTGGGGGGAGGAAGAGATAGGATGGGACACAGTTTTTTTGGTGGTGGGAATGGTGTTTATGTATACTCCTACTAACTTGTAGTCATATAAATCACTATTTAATTAATATGAGAGAGGAAAAATTGACTGAATGTCTCAAACTTTTTAATGCACAGACCAAAAGCTGTGTCTTTGAAATGTTGACTCCCCTAAAAGTTTAGACCAGGGAGAACAGAAGCAACCAGTGGCATTATTCTATAAGACACAGCTATATACAAATAATGTCAAAGGGCATAAATTATGGTGATATTGTGTATGATACAGCAAATCCTATCAAAGGGATATTTCAAAGTTAACCCAATTGCCATAATGTGATTATAGCAATAACTATCTATTGTCTTCTTAAACCCTAAGACAGCAGGAACCTCCCGCTTCCTCTATAGAGCCTCTATCTCCCCCAGCCCTGGAACCTCTAGGGTGGGGCTCACTTTCCTGCATGCTTCTTTCAATTCATATCAAATGATATTGCATCTGCTGATACCAGCCTAATCAATGCAACGAGTACCACCTCAGCATGCTTCACCGCAGACTGTGTCCAGAGACATCAGATGTGGAATGTCAGTTCTTCAGCCTCATTACTAGGATGAGACCTTTCCTTTCATAGGATTCTCTAATTCCATTTCAGGTGGTTCACTTTCTAACAAAGTCACAAAACCTAGATACATGCCCATGAGATAAGGCATATGTGCACATGTAACCATAAATTTGGGCAAAATATATACCTGAACGTAGAAGTGCACAATAGTCTGAAGTGAGTCAATAAATGAAGCAAACAGGTAGAAAGACCTGAAAAGACACCATAAAGTTCCTAGTGAAATTGTTTCTACTTAGACTTAGATACCCTCCTCACCTACTTCCCTCAGTCACTCCAAAGCTAACCTTAGCAAAGTAAGGACTGCAAAAATTGAATAAGGGCAAGGGAATGGCATACTTTAAGGATGGCTCTTTAGTCACTATCAGGCCACCCCATCATCTGGGGCCCTAGTCAGGGAGTCCTGAGATTCCCAAACAGACATGATGGGCCTAGATCTCGAATAGATCCCTCTCTCCATTGTTACTGGTCAACTCTATCAGGAACAACAACATAGATCCCTTTGTGAACCCCCATAGGACCTTGCCCTCAACATGGATCAGCAACAGTACAGAATGTTCCATCCTCCAAAGGGAAGCTGGACAACATACTCTATGTTCCACCAGAGGAAGATGAGTTTGGAATATAACTAAAATAGGACTACTAACTATCTACACAACGGGGACTCTTCATCTGAATTATTCCAGTCTTCAGGTTCATGATTAGTCAACAATTTGTTTGGCTCTATATGTTAATTCTCTTTTCAGCCACCAGGTTCCAGATGCTAGCATGATGCCAACCGGACTTCCCTGGACAGACGACCCCACCAATGTATCCTGGAGCCCCGCTTCTTCAGAGCCCTGCCCCATTACGGAAAGAGAGACAGGTTGCACGTATGGAGCGACCTGCCAATGCCCATGTTCAGTGGGGAAGCAATTCCAGAAGCCAGACCTTCCACCTTCTGCATCCCACAATGACCTTGGGTCCAAATCCCCGAGGGATAAAGAACAGGAAAGCTATCAGGGGAGGGGATGGGATACGGAGTTCTGGTGGTGGGAATTGTGTGGAGTTGTACTCCACTTATCCTATGTTTTTTTGTCAGTATTTCCTTTTTATAAACAAAAATTTTAAAAAGAAGGGTATACTATCAACAATTCCACACACACATATTTGAAAAGTTAGATAAGATGGAAAAATTCTTGCAAAAACACAGACTATCACAGCCCACCTAATAAGAAATACATTGTTTGGATAGTCCCCTAGGTATCAAGAAAATTTAATGTGAAAGAAAAATTTTCCAAAAATGAAATCACTAGGTCCAGATAATTTCACTTGAATGTTCTACCAAATACCTAAGGAATTCACATCAAGTTTATACAATCACTTCCAGGAGACAGAAGTGAGAACATAGATTTTTTTTTTTTATTGTTGCCAGGGTTATCATTGGAGTTCAGTGTCTCATTGGTCATCATTTTTCCTTTTTCTTCTCTTTCTTTTTGAAGTAGATAGGACTGAAAGAAACTGAGAGGTGCTGGGAAGACAGAGAGGGAGAACAAAAGAGAAACAGCTACACACCTGCTTTACCACTTTTGAACCATTCCCACCCCTCACCCCCAACCCCCACCCACTGGTTTTTTGAACAGGGGCTCAAACCTAAATCTTGTGCATGGTAACATACACTCAGCTGAGTATGCCACCACCTGGCCCCTATAACTGATTTTTTAAGTAATTATTATTTCATACCAAAGTAGACAAAGACAAAACATAAAAGAAAACTATAAACCAATTTTCTCAAGAATGTAGCTATAAAGAATCTTACTTGGTTGTTACTTTTTTGTTGTCATGGGGTTTCACCTCTCCAAATCAACTTTTTCAGATAGGAGGGAGGGGAACATACCAGAGCTATGAAGCATCCACCGGTGTGTTAAGGGCAGTGCTCAACATTGGGTTTTGCACATGTCAAAGCAGGCACACCGCTCAAGTGAGTCATCTTGTCACCCTTAGATGTAAAAATCTTAATAAAATGTCAAATAGAGTCCAGTCAACATAGCACATGAACCAAGACCAAGCAGAATTTAATTTAGAGATGCAAAGATGGTTCAGTACCCAGAATTTAGTCAAAGAAGCTACCACATTAACAATGCTAAAAAAAGACTCAAATGATTGTATCAATTGATGCAAAAAAAAAGAGCCCTTGGCAAAATCCAATGACTATGTGAGATAGAAACTCCTGGAGAAATAATAGAGGGAAGCTTCAACCAAATAAAGAGTAACTAGGAAAAAACAAAACCCAAACCCTATAGCTAACTATTGAAGGGTTTATAACTGAATGCATTCCCATTAAGACTGGGTGAAGGAAAGAGTATCTTACTTTGCTACTCAAAGTCTACAGAGGTTGAACATTCCTACCAGTGAAATAAGATAGGAAAGGAAAAGAAAGCGATGACAATGGGAGAAGAAGAAATAAAATGATCCCTATTAGTAGGTGGGCTATGACTGCTTATGCAGATTCCAAAGAATCTACAAAAAAAAAAATTCTAAAACTATTGTGAGTTCAACAAAAAGTTCAGGACACAAGATAAATATACACAAAAATATTTTAATTCTTCCTAAATTAATATATATGTGGTTAATGAACTTTCTATCAAAATATAAATCAACTTTTTGTACCTATGGAAAAGATTATTATAAAATCTATATGAAAATGCCAAACAACCAAAATAGCTAGAAATCCACTTGGAAAAAGGAAAAGTTGAAGGAATCCGTCGACTTGATTTCAAGTCTTATATAGCTGCAGTAATCAAGACTGTGTGGTATTGGCAGAGGGATAGACACAAAGATAAATGGAACAGAATAGAGAATCCAGAAATAGACCCACACAAATATGCCGAATTGATTTATGACAATGGTTCAAAAGCAATTCAATGAAGGAAAAATAACCTTTTCAACAAATGGTGCTGGAGCAATTGGACACCCATAGGCAAAATATATTTTTTAAAAATCTTGACCTAAATCTCATGCCTTATACAAAAAGTAATACAGAATGTATCACAAAGTTAAAAGTAAATTGTAAAGTTATAGAACCTTTAGAAAACTAGAAGAAAATCTAGGGTTAAGCAAAGAGCTCTTAACATAAGACTGAAATAAAAACTTTCGACAGATTAGATTTTGCTAAATTTTAAAAATTGTTTTGAGAGGGTCATGCGATAGTACACTTAGTTAAGCACACATAGTACTAAGAGCAAGGACCTGTGCAAAGATCTGGGTCCGAGCCTCTGTTTCTTCACCTGCAAGGAGGATGTCATAAGCTGTGAAGCAGATCTGCAGGTGTCTTTCTTCCTCTCTACCTCCTCCACGCCCCCCACCTCCTATCCAAAAAAAAAAGAGGGGGGGGGGAATGGCCTCCAGGAGCAGTGGATTTGTAGTGCAAGCACAGAGCCCCAGCAATAACCCTGGAGGAAAAAAATGTTTTGAAAATGTTAAAGAATTAAGATATAGTGTAACAAAGAATATGTCTAATAGGACTTCGACAATGTGTCCCAGAAATTCAACTCTCCAGAGCCCTACCCCACTAAGGAAAGATAGAAACAGGCTAGAGGTATGGACTGACCTGCCAATGCCCTTGTCCAGCAGAGAAGCAATTAAAGAAGCCAGACCTCCCCCCGTTCTGCACCCCATAAAATACTGTGGTCCATACTCCTAGAGGGGAAAAATGTTAGGGGGAGATGACCAGAGGGCTCTGAGCTCCAATTCCATCAGGACCCAGAGAGAAAAGAAGAAAAAAGGAAGGACATTCAGAAGTAGCAATAGGTGTATGTGTTACTTTGAAAGGAAGTGAAGGCAGAACCCTAGAAAAAAAAGGACAAGTATATGTAAATATAGATAGTTATAGACATAATAGCCAACCCAGATCTGTGACCTTAGGAGAACTATTGCAGTTTCCAGTGGCGGGGATGGGGACTCTGGTGGTGGGAATGGTCTGAAATTATACTCATTATCTCATAATTTTGTAAGCCAATATTAGCTCACTAATAATTTTTAAAGGAATGTAAAAAAGAATATGTCTAACAAAGCACTATATCTAAAATATGCAGATAGAATTATATAAAGAATTTTTAAAACTCCAAGGTGAAACAAACCCAGTAGATAATGAGCTAAAGACATTGTCACCAATAAAGATATGTCCAGATGAGTAATAAGACATAAAACGAAGCTCTGAGGTAGGTGCTAATAAAAAATATAGTGGAATATATAATATATTTAAATTAAATTATATGCAAATCTATAATATATTGAAATTAAGATATATGTAACATATAATATGTAGTGACATAGTGAAACCACTACATACATGTCAAAAGGTCTAAAATAAAAATCAATGACACCATCAAGTCTAGGTGAGGATGTGAAGAAGCTAGATCACTTGCACCAAACTAATAGGAACAGAAAATAGTAGAGACATTCTTTCCTGGAAAATTAAACTTGGCAGCTACTATGAAGCCAAGTAATTGCGCTCCTGTGCATTTTTCTCAGAAAAGTAAAGATTTATGTTCACATAGAAACCTGTATGTGAATGTTTATAGCAGTGCTTTTCATCACAGGTGGGAAAAGGCAAATGATCCAAAGATCTTTCGATGTGTGAGTGGCTGAACACCGCGGAGTGCGCCCATGCCATCAAATGCTACTCAGTAATAAAAAAGAGCAAAGCAACTCCCACATGTATTTCCAGAATATAACAAGTGAAAGTATCCAAACCCTACAGGCTACATACTGTAAGCTTCCATTCACAGAACATTCCTAATATCATCAGATCAAAGAGATGGAGGGCAGGTTAGTGGCTGTTATAAGTTAAGGAGGTAGTTAGTGGACAACATGGTGGAAATATTCTGTATCATGATTCTGTCTGTGCACAGGTCTTGGGTGAGGTAATATATTATTGTTATTTTGTTATTATTTTTATTATCATTGCAAGTTAAAAATATTGGGGGGAGAGTTGGCTAACGGGTATATGTGTTATCTCTGTACTATTAGTTATAACTGAATCTACACTAATGTCAAAATATTCTAGTTAAAAATAATGTAAAGCCCATAATATATAAAAACTACATATTGTATGATTCTATTCATTTGAAAAACCCCAAACACACAAATCTATAAAAAGTCAAAATGGTTAAAATGGTTGGATAAGACCAGCGAAAAGGGAGTGAGGGAGTGCCTATGCAGTATCCTTGGGAGTAACAAAAATGCTTTAAAATTGGATTATGGTGACGGTTGCACCACTGTGTAAATGTACTAAAAATCACTGAATTTTACACTTGAAATAGGTGAATTTATGCTGCTTAACTTAGACCTCAATACAGCTATAAAAAGTGAGAAAGCTGGAGTGGTTATATTAAAGTCAGACAAAGTAGATTTCAATTCAAAGAATATTACCAGGTAGTTTGAAGGCTTATTTCATAATGAAAAGGGAGTCAATTCATCAAGAGGATATAATGATCCTAAACATTTATGTTCCTAATAACAGAGCTTCAAATGACGTGAAGCAAAGACTGCTAGAACTGCAAGGAGAACTGGGCAAATCTACAATTACAGTCAGAGACTAAAATACTCCTTTCTTAGTAATTGATAGAACACTAGACAGAAAATCATTAGATATATAGAAGGTTTGAAAAGCACTCTCAAACAAATAGACCTCACTGACACCACAGAGCACTCCACCTAGTAACAATACAATGTGAATTTTTCAAGTGCACAAAAACCATCTCACGAGAGTTTGTGCCACAAACAAGTCACAATAAACTTATAGAGCAGAAGTCAGACAGAAAACATTTTCTCAATTGGATTTGACTAACATAGGTATAAAATATTAGAAATATCCCCTGGATAAGTCCCAACTATTTGGAGATGAAATAACATTTTTAAATAACCTCTGTTTCCTCAGCGAAGTAAAAAAAAAAAAAAAAGGAAATTAGAAAATATTTTTAACTGAGTGGAGATGAAACACGACTTAATACAAATTGTGGGGATTCACTAATGCAGTGCTGAGGGAACAGAGCGGAGAGGAGGATCTAGGCAACTAAATGCCTGTGTTAGAGAACAGGAAATCAGATAGAAGACATTGGTTTCCACATTAATAAACTTGAAAACAAAGAGTAAATTAAATCCAGTGTAAGCAGCCATTTGATACCAGTAAAGATCAGAACAGAAATCAATGACATAAAAGACAAAAACAATAGAGAGAAATCAATGGAACCAA
Source organism: Erinaceus europaeus (assembly GCF_950295315.1). Lineage (NCBI taxonomy): Eukaryota > Metazoa > Chordata > Mammalia > Eulipotyphla > Erinaceidae > Erinaceus > Erinaceus europaeus. Next base: position 17,254,822 of record NC_080181.1, on the reverse strand, counting down.
AAATTGGTTCTTTGAAGCTGCCAATAAAATTGATGAACCTTTAGCCAGGCTGATCAGTAAAATAGAAAAATAACTATTACTATGACAAGTTACTAATATAATTAATGAGAGACAAGGAAACTCTACTGCTGTAACATCTATCGATGAATAATAAGGATATTTATAATCATATAATACATGTCAATAAATCCAATTTAGATAAAACCAGTACACTCAAAATATAGACATCTAACTCTCAGTGAAGAAGATAATCTGGTATGTTGAATTTATCTCAAATAAATTAAGAATGAAGTTGAAATCTACTAACACTAAAATTTCTGGCCCAGAAAATTTTGTTGGTGGCAACCACCAAATATTTACAGAAAGAAATACCAACCCTACACAAAATCTTCTGGATAACTCAAGAGGAGGAAATATTTCCTAACTAGCTTTGTAAATTCATTATTACCCAGCATCAAAATCACATAAAGAAATTGTAAGAAAAGTAAGCTATTAGGACAAAATCAAAGATGTATAAAACACCCAAACAAAATTTTAGTAAGTGAATTCAACAATATATAAAAAGAAAAATATATGTAATCAAGTCTCAGTGGGATTTAAGCCAGGAAGGAGGAAGTCAGTATAAAATGAAAAGTTACTAGTATAGTTCACCAAGAGGCATATTTAACAAGGAAAGTCATGTGATATTTTCCATACAAGCTGATGAAGCATTTGACAAAACTGAACACGCTGGGGGCTAGGCAGTGGTATACCTGGTTAAGAACCCATATCACCATGCACAAGGAGCCAGGTTCAAGCCCAGTCCCCACCTGCAGCAGGAACACTTCATGAGCAGTGAAGCACATCTGCAGATGTCTATCTGTCTGTGTCCCTCTCTATTTTCCCTTCCCTTTCGATTTCTCTCTCTCCAGACAGATAAAAATAGAGAGAAAGGAAAAAATGGCCACTGGGAGCAGTGTAGGCACTGAGCCCCAGTGCTAACCCTGGCAACAACAACAACAACAACAACAACAACAACAACAACCTGAATATCTTTACAAGATAAAAGTTCATAGTAAAGTGATAATAGAACAGAACCTCCTCACTTTGATAAGGGGTATTTACAAACAAGATAAATGTTTCTCATATACAGAAACAAAGATCTCCACCCCTCTTTCCTGTTGTGCAGAAGGCTCTAGCCAGTACAACGAAGTAAAGAAAGAAAAAGAAACCATTGAAATGGAGACTATAAAAGAAACTATCATTATCTGCAGACCACTGTGGGCAATCCCAATAGAACCTATTAAAAAGCTACTAATAAGTGAGCTGAATTAACAATGACTAATTAATAAGTGATCTTGAAAGAGACAAGACTGACATACAAATGTCAAATTTGTATGCTAATGAACAATCAAAAATAGAAATTAATAAAGCACAGTATCATTTATAATTTACCTTTTAAAATAAGAGATGCGGGTGGTTGGGAGGTGGCTCACCCAGTTGAACATACACACTTACCATGTGCAAAGACGTGGACTGGAGACCCTGTTCGGGGACCTAGGTTGGAGTCCCTGGCCACCACATGAGAGTACCATGCAAAGGACAAGCTTCCTGGGCAGCAATGCAGGGTGTCTCTTGTTCTCTCTGTGTCTCTCTATTCTTGTCATCCTCCATCTACCAAAGGGACATAAGAGTTCATAGGATTTCAAGTAGATGTGAAGTTCCAGTGAAACCCTGATGAGAGAGAGAAGGCAACTTAAAAGAAAAGAAAAATCAAATACTCAGGGTTAAGTCTTCAAAAGTTCTGAAAAATAAGTACCTCAAAAACCATTGCTGAGAAGGACTGTAAATAGCTAAATAATGTATTGTGTCCATGAGATGAAAGATGGTAGAGTCTTCCTTATTGAAACATCAATTCTCCACAGTCAATGCATTCCCAATCAACAATGCAGCAATACGTGTGTGTGTGTGTGTGTGTGTGTGTGTGTAAATTGGCACACAGATACCAAAATTTGTGTGGAATTCAGTGGGACTCAAAATAACTAAAACAACTTAAAGAGGTAAATACTAAACAGAGAATGCTACCTGAAGTTAAGAGTTATTATAAAGTAGTAGGCAAGATACTGCAGTGTTGGTGTAAAAGTGAAAAAGAAAATCAATACACCAAAAACAAAAAAAAGAGAGTAGAAAAAGAAACCCAAGCATATCTAGGTAACTGAATTTTACAAATAAGAAAGGCAACTTAATGAGGAGAGGATAACATTTTCAAATAACAGTGCTTGGAATAATGACGCTTCCATGTGCAAAAGCAAGAACTTCAATCTATTCCCTGTACCACACACAAAATAAATTATCTCAAAGGGGGACACAGATCTACTTGTAAAAGCTGTAATTTTAAAGCTTCTGGGGGGGGGGAACTAGAGAAAAATGGTTATAGGAAAGAGTTCTTAGATATAGTCACGCAAAAGAATAAGCTGGTAAACTGGAAACCATCAAAATGAAAAACTGGACCAAATCAGCTAAGTATATCACCTGACAAAGACCCTGGCCTGAGACCCTAGCACTCTGCATGAAGCACTTCTTCTTCTTCTAGCGTTTGCCCTTCTTCCGTAGCCAGTCAACAGCGTCAGGTTGAGCCTGATGTAAAGTTTCGAGACCTCCTTTGAATCTGGAGAGGTGGCAGTCGTTGACTATGTGGGTCATAGTCTGTCTGTAGCCGCAGGGGCAGTTCGGGTCGTCTCTGGCTCCCCAGCGATGGAACATAGCGGCGCACCGGCCATGGCCTGTTTGATAGCGATTGAGGAGGGCCCAGTCATAACGTGCTAGGTCAAAGCCGGGTTGACGCTTGCAGGGGTCTGTGATGAGGTGTTTGTTCTTTACCTCAGCTGACTGCCAACTCTGTTTCCAAGAGTCTGGAACAGAGAAGTTCAGTGTAGGCGTAGGGGACCAGATTGGGTGACGAGACGTCAAGCGTTGGACAGGGTGGGCGAAGATATCCGCGTATATTGGCAGGTCCGGTCGAGCGTAGACGTGGGAAATGAACTTAGATGATGCCGCATCCAGACGAATATCTGGCGGGGCGATGTTGCTAAGAACTGGCAGCCATGGAACCTATGGCACTGGGAGTCGGGAGTGGCAGTGGCGGGGGGGGGGGGGTGAGGCATCTTTGCTTCAGCTTCACATCCTCTCTCTCTCTCTCTCTCTGAAAAAGTCAGCAGGATGCTGTGAAATCATGCACACATAAAGTTACAAACTACAAAAATAGATAAATCAAACCTTGACTTTGGTATTAAGATCAGCAAAAGACAAGCTATACAAGATAGCTCACCTGAGAGTTCATGTGCTTTACCATGTGCAGGATCCAGGTTTAGACTCAGCTCCCACCTCACTGGGGGAAGCTTCAATGCTGTAGTACACTCCCCTTCCTCCATCTCTCTTTCTATCTTAAGATATTGGTGCGGCGAAACTTCAGCTAAAGGAAGAAAGAGAAAGAGAAAGAGAAAGAGAAAGAGAAAGAGAAAGAGAAAGAGGAGAGAGAGAAGGGAGGGAGAGGGAGGGGGAGAGAGAGAGTGAGAGAGGGAGAGGGAGACAGAGAGAGGGAGGGGGAGGGGAGCGGGGAGGGGAGGGAGAGGGAGAGGGAGAGGGAGAGGGAGAGGGAGAGGGAGAGGGAGAGGGAGAGGGAGAAAGAGAGAATTACAGGGCACAAGGACCCAGGTTCAAGCCCCTGGTCCCCACCTGTAGGGGGAAGGCTTCACAAGTAGTGAAGCAGAGCTGTAGGTGTCTCTCTGTCTCTTTCCCTCTGTACCTCCTCCTCCCTTTTCAACTTCTCTCTGTCTCTCTCTAATAAAAAAATTTTAGAGTGGTCCGGAAGGTGTCGCAGTGATAAAGCTTTGGACTCTCAAGCATGAAGTGCTGAGTTCGACCCCCAGCAGCACATGTGCCAGAGTGATGTCTGGTTCTTTCTCTCTCCTCCTATCTTTCTCATTAATAAATAAATAAAATCTTTTAAAAATTTAGAAAGAGAGAGAGAGAGAGAGAGAGAAGGAGAAGAAGAGGAGGAGGAGGGAGAAGAAAGGGAGGGAGACAAGCCAGAGGGTGAGAGAAAATATTCACAACTCATATGGCCGATGAAGGGGTTACAGCTATAATATCTAAATAGCTCATAAAATTGGCCAGTAAGAATATGAACAAACCTGTTTACATATGGGCAAAAGAATTGACTTCATCAAATAATACCAACGAATATGCAGATAGCAAAGAAGCGTGTGGAAAGACATCCAATGGGGAAATGCAAATTAAAACTACAATGAGGCACCACTGTACATGTACTGGAATGGTGACAATTAAGAAGCCTGACCATACCGAGTATTGCCGAGGCAATGAGGCAATTGGAATTCTCCTACACTTCTAGGGGATATAAAATGGTATAACCAATTTGGAAAACAGCACGAGAGTTTCTCAAATAGTTAAGCATCTACCCAGTTGTTTGGTCAGATATGACCCAGCTGTTCCTCTCTTAGGAATTTGTCCAAGGCAAGTGAACGTATATACCCATATCAAGATGTTCACACGCATATTCACAGCAGTATTATTTGCAATAGCCAAACTGGAAACATCCCAAATGCCTATCCACTGGGGAACAGATAAACAAACTGTGTTGTATCCATTTAATGAAATACTATCAGAAATGAAAAGGAATAAACTATTGATATATACTTCAACGCAGATGGGTCTCCAAATAATTGTGCTGAGAGAAAGAGGGCAGGCAGGGATAAAATAAATAAAAAGACTGCATACTGTATACTGCTTCCATTTATATGATTCTAGGAAATGCAAATGAGCCTTTGGTGACAGCAGATTCGTGATTGCCTAGGGATTGGAGGTGGGGATTGGGGAAGAGATTACAAAGGGGCACAAAGAGACTTTGGGGGATGATGGATCTACTCATTATCTTTAATATACACATGTCAAAACTCATCACACTGTACATTTTAAATACGTTCAGTTTATTGTATGCCAATTATATTTCAATAAAGCTAAAGACTAGGAGGATTCATAAAGGGGTGTGGAAGCAGCAGAGAAGATGCCTGTTTTGTCTCTTTGCTTCCCCTGATCCTTACTCCCCAGTCAAGATCTGAGGATGATGTAAAGATGAAAGGACCTCTGGGCTGGAGTCAGGACCCGGGCTGCTAGCAGCCCTGCTCCCCTCTGCTTAGGTGCACGAGGGTGAGAGCTGGTGGGACCCGAGAGGTGACAAAATCGCATGTAGCAGCCACCAAGTATTTACTGGGCACTGTATTTGGACTCTCCAGAACATCAGAACCAATAGTTTATATACATGTGTCTAGACACACACACACATGAAGCTATGTCTATCATCTGTTTATCACTTATCTAGCTAGCTATCTGTCCATTTACCTATTGGCCTATCTTCTAAGTGTTTATTGCCTATCTATCTTCTATCTATCTCTTCTATTATTCTATTTATTAGGTAAATAATAGAGATTTCATTTTAAGAATGTGTTATCACATGATTTTAAGGGCTTGGAAGCCCCAATATCTGTAGGTAGCAAGCTAAACACCTCAGAAAATTCGCACTTAAGTTCCATTCTGAGACCAAGAGAAGCCAATATCCTAGGTTCAGTTCAGCAAGAGAAGTCTCCTTGGGGAGTGGGCAGTGTTGCACCTGATTAAGTGCACACATTGCCATGCACAAGGACCAGGATTCAAGCCTCTGCTCCCCTCCTGAAGGGGGGATGGTTCACGGGTGGTGAAGCAGGTCTGCAGGTGTCTCTCTGTTTCTCTCCCTATCTCCTCCTCTGCTCTCAAATTCTCTCTGCTCTAGCAAATAAAGGAAGAAAGGCTTTCAGAAGCAGTGGATTTGTCCTGTGGGCCATTTGTCCTAGAGAGGCCTCTGCTTGACTCTGTCTAAAAGTCCAACACTAATCTCTCCCAGAACATCCTCACAGACATGCCCTTCATGCTGTTTGACCAAATACCTGGGCACTCCATGGTCCTGCCAAGTTGACACATAAAAATTAACCAACTCGTCCCAACCACTGAGGATGGCTTGCAAAGATAGGAACTGGATTAAGGTTAATTTACTTCGCCAGGCATGGGAAGCAGCTCTGGACTATCAATAGTGGAGAGTCTCTGCCACTGGAGGCTTGGGGGGGGGGGCTGGGAGGGAGAAGCTGCCAGAATCTGGACTCTAGCAGGAGAAGAGTAGGGTGAGGCAGGAGTGATAGCCTTCCACAAACGGCTGCAGATGAGTGCAGGGCAGGAGAAAGCAGAGGAAAATAAGGACTTACCCTCACTCCCCCCACCCTCCAGTCTTTGCACTGGGCCCCCACAGGCCAAAATCAAGGGTAAAGAAGCCCTTTGATGAGGTTCATACAGACCAGTCTCCCGGGGTCCAGAGCAGGGGAGAGAAAGGCAGAGAGTGGTTTGGGGGGACCTGCAAGGAAGCACACAGTGTATCCATCACGGGTGAGGACACAGACTCAGATCGGTTCATTTCATAAGGAACAGACAGACGGGGACTCTTGAGTCCAAGATGCCTCTCTGTCCTGCCCGCACAGGGGGTGGGAAGGGGAGTGTGGGATGCTGTGGATACAAAGCTCTGGTATTGAAAGACCCCTTCTGCACCGGGGACCTCCTGCTCAGGGTGAATTGTTGTTGCCCAGCAAGGCCCTCACTCTCTCAGCTCTTGCTGCATCACCAAGTCACATGTCACTTCCCCCCTCTAACTGCAGCCATTTCTCTTCTTTACTTCCTCAAAGGCATCAGCCATTCCTGACCTCCGGATCTGTTTTTATCCTGAGCCAAGGAATGAATCCGGGGCTCTGTGCAGAGGTCATACTGCTGAGTGGTTTCCCCAGGCCTGATTTTCATTCTGTATTTTTAGAGAGCAGGGGGAGAGACACTGAGGCACTGAGTGCTTCACCATCCACAGTACTCCCTTAGTGCCGCCCATGGTGAACCCACATGGCATCCAGGGACGGAAGCCAAGGCCTCATGCACAGAAGGCATACACTCTCCCGCTGCCTTTCCCGGACGCTAGCCCACAGGCCTTTGGTTGCCCTCTTCCCTTGACAAGTAGCACCTTTCCTCTCAGCGTCCACCTCGCTAACCCCTGCTCCTTCTGTCCCTGCATCTATTCATTTATAAGTGCCGCCATTTGTTTAAGGACTTACTGCTTTTCAGTTCAGTCGGGGGGAGGGGCTGTGCCGGCTTTGCCCACCATCATAAACCCGCAGTGCCCGGTACAGAGTAGGTGCTCAGTAAATAGCAGTGATGCCACCAGTCCCTAGGGCAGCTCCCCAGAGGCAGGGCTTCCCCTACCTGGAAGCCTTGCTCTCCAGTGGAGCTGGGAGAGCACCTCTCTGCTCTGTGCGGGTTCGTGGAATACTCCCATTAGAACACCGGCCCCTTTGGTTTAAGATGAATTAAGCAATTTATCCCCCCACAAATGACATGCTCCTGAAGAGACACTCCTGGGTGAGCATCTTATATCCTCTGATCCTTCAACTGAGAGTCAGAGAGAAGGGGTCTTGCCTGGGAGGGGGGAACCACCACTAAGAAAAGGGGGTGAGCGTAAGGAGGCCAGGCACCCTGAGGCTTGCTGAGGGGTGCTGGACAGGCCCGCAGACTCCTGTGCTACCATTTACAGAGCAGAAGCTGCGTGGCAGGCCTGTGCTTGGGGCTTAGCAGACACTACCCTGAGCCTTATGAACTCCAAGAGAGGGTCTGGTGCCACTGCTGTTTTTCCAAGGAGGCGCTCGAGGCCCTGTGGAGGCCCTGCTGAGGACCATGCACAATAAAAGCAAGTGACCAAGCTGGGCTTTAAGCCTCCAGAAGGTCACTTGGGGCTGGAGAGGCTGCTCCCCAAGTAGGGTGCATGCTTTGTCATGTATGTGGCCCAGGTCTGAGCCCCAACACCCTAGGGGAAGTACCATGGCACAAGGGGAAGCTGTGGTAGGTACGCTGGTGTCTCTCCCTTCCTCTCCTTCTGTCTGACAGAAAAAGTGATCCACGGGGCCAGGCGGTGGCACACTTGGTTAAAGGGAACACATTACAGGGCGCAAGGATGCAGGTTCAAGCCCCTGGCTCCCACCTGCAGGGGGAAAGCTTCATAAATGATGACACAGTGTTGCAGGTGTCTCTCTGCCTGTCTGTCTCTCTCCCTCTCTATCTCCTCCCTCTCAATTTCTACCTCTATTCAATAGTAAATAAGTAAAAATATTAAAAGAAAAATTGTAAAAGTGACACAAGAGCAGAGAAGTCACGCATGTGTGAGGAGGGAAAATAAAAACTAGGTTATGCTTCCTCCTCTAATTCAGCGATTCCTTCCCCCAAATGATGAGATAATTTATGAAGAGAGTCGGCAATTTAATCCTCCCTGTGGCAGACAGCCAGTGTGGGCTGGGCCAGATTTTTCCATCAAGAGCAGTGGAAGTCACAGGCTTAATAGATCAATAACAACAGCAGCAAAAACCAGAATAATAAAAGTACTTGTGAAGCTTGTGAGGCTCTAGAGCTAGGTCCTGTGCAGTGTCTGACGCACATCCTCTCACCCAGTTCTCACCAGAGAAGCCGGAGCCCTTTCAGAAAAGGAAGCTGAGATGTACTAAGGCCAATGCTTCACTGGAGTTATACAGCTAGGGAGTCGGGTCCAGAACCCTGGAGTCCACACTGACTCTGCTCCTGAGTCCCCAACATTGGGCGGCACGTGCTATCTTCCTCTAGGGGGCGCCTCTGGGCCCTCCCCCAAGCAGCTGCCCACCCCCTGGGGCCCAGCAAAGCCTCCTTCCCCTCTGGGAGGGACCCCCCCGGACCCCCAGCCCCAAACATGTGGGCAAACACCCTGCCTTTCCCCAGGCCTGGTACGCCCGATTTGCATAACTTAATTAAATTCTGCATTCTCGTTTTCCCGAGGAGCAAGCCTATGAAGGATGCTGAGTGCATGGTCTTAAGGCAAATCAACGCAGATGATGAAAGAGCCTATTTCGGTTAAGCAAATTATGAGGAGGCGGGCGATGTCCTCACTCTAATAATTTCCCGTGAATTATTTATATGGAAACTGCAATTACATCGGGCAAAACAGTGTTGTGCGCATAGAGCTCACTTAATTACCCAGCCACCTGTTGGGATACAGGGTCCTCCACCAGCCCACAATGCTTCCCCCCAACAGGTCCCTCATGTGGGAGGGCAAGGGTCCCAGATCCTGGAGACAGGGAGCAGGGCTGGGAGGAGGAGGCCCCAGCACTGGGATCCCAGTCCCTCTCCTCCATGGGCTTGGCATCAGACTCTTTGCCCTCCAGGGTCTGGGCAGAGCCTGCCCCTGCCCCCCCTCTAGGCAGAGGTGATGACTGAGGCAGGAAGAGGAGAGGGGAAGGAAGAATGTAGCCCCGCACCCTTCCCCACAAACCCTTTAACCAAAGCAAAGGAGCCTGCTTTCATCACTGCCCGGTTGTTTAACTGGAAATGAGGTTGCCATGGAAACCACCCTGTCACATAGTATTTCTTACCACTTGCCAGCGGGAGAGGTGGTGAAGTGTACAGGAGAGCCCCGGCTGATGCAGGGTGGGGGTAGGCCTGGAGGAGGTGGGGTAGGGGGTAGGGGAAGCTCGCACCTCTGTTGATCCCCGTGTGGAGACACCTACCACACTGGCCTGTCTTGAACCCAGGTCTTCTCTGCTTTCCCTTGACCGTGGGGGTTTGGGGTTGAGGGGACGTCCTTACACTGCCTCCCATCCCGGCCACCCCAGGGAGAAAAACACTGTGAATGTCTGAAGTGTGATGCGACTGTCAGAAATACACACACACACACACACACACACACACACACACACACACACACACGGTGAAATATACATTCTCCTTTCTTCTGTGGCTGTAGAGATGATGGAATTGCTTCCAGAGACAATAAAAGCAAAGGGTGCTGGGAGGGGTGGCCCAGAGTCCTGAGTGCCTGTCCCAGCCCAGAAGCAGCACTCTCTCCACACCACGCCAACTTTCTGAAGTACATGTGCAGTGATCGCCACACTGTGATTTATTTCACTGTTAAGATCAACACTGTGGGGTTCGGGCGGTAGCTCAGCAAGTTAAGCACACATGGCACAAAGCACAAGGACTAGCTTAAGGATCCCGGTTCGAGCCCCAGGCTCCCCACCTGCAGGGGGCTCGCTTCACAAGCAGAGAAGCAGGTCTGCAGGTGTGTCTATCTTTCTCTTCCCCTCTCTTGTCTTCTCTTCCTCTCTCCATTTCTCTCTGTCCTATTCAACAAGGACAGCAATATCAACAATAACCACAACAACGATGAAACAAAAAGAGCAACAAAAGGGAAAAAATAGTCTCTAGGAACAGTGGATTTGTAGTGCAGGCACCCTGGAGTAGCCCAGCAATAACCCTGGAGGCAATATATATATATATATATATATATCATGAATGAAGAAAGCAGTGACTGATTTTAATTGTTTAAAATAATGATCAGGAGAGTCGGGCTGTAGCGCAGCGGGTTAAGTACAGGTGGTGCAAAGGGCAAGGACCAGCATAAGGATCCCGGTTCAAGCCACAGGCTCCCTACCTGCAGGGGAGTCGCCTCACAAGTGGTGAAGCAGGTCTGCAGGTGTCTATCTTTCTCTCCCCCTCTCTGTCTTCCCCTCCTCTCTCCATTTCTCTCTGTCCTATCCAACAATGATATAAATAATAACAACAACAATAATTACAACAACAATTAAAAAACAAAAACAAGGGCAACAAAAGGGAGCGAAAACAAAAGATCAGTGCTCAGGTACATGGAGCACCCAGCCTATGTCGAGTGCTATGTGGAGGTATATATACATTTGTCTGGAATCCCTTGTGACAGGGGCTGGGTGGCAGGGTGTTGTTAAAATTCGTAGGCTCCAGCTGGCCGGGCTAGCTTCACGGGCGGGTAACAGAGACGACCAGAGACATACGGCTGGGCAGGGAAGCTGTATTTCTTTATTTAGGATCAACGATTTATATACTAAACCAAACTAATCACCAAACAGAACTCTGCTGCCTCTTTCCCTCACAGAGGCACCAAGCACTCTTGAACTCTGCAACTCTCCAACTCTCCAACTCTGGAACTCTGGCACTCTCTCGGGGTTCCTAGGGGCGGGGCCAAGCGGGCCAGCAAAACTAGCAGGACTGATCCAATTTTCTTGGTGGGGGAGAACTAGAACAACCCAATGTAAAGCATACAACAGCAGGGCTCCCAGTACATCACACATGCTACAACGTGCAAAGATCCAGCTTCAAGCTCCCGGCCCCCACATGCAGAGGGGAAAGCTTCACAAGCACTGAAGCAGTGTTACAAGGGTCTCCTTTCTCTCCCTCCCTATTTCCCCATCCCCCCTCAACTTCTCTCTGTCTCTATCTTAAAAGAAGACAGAATCTCGCCTTAGAGAAAAATGGTGGGAGACATTAGGTAATTAGCTTCTCTCCTCAAACCCAGTCCTTCCTGACTCAAGATCCACAGTCTTCTTTCTCACTGGGAGAAAAGTTTGGAAATGGAAACCCAAAGTTGTCTGGGATGCCAGCCCCTGCCCTCCCAAGCCCCTGCTGCACTGCGTGTCTCTGTCCAGTCCAGAACCAGCTGCTTAACAGGGGTGGAATGGAGTGTTTTTTTCTCCTTTAAAGATTTACCATATATAAATGTGTGAGAATATTAAAGGCAACAATTAACTTTATTGGAAACCTTATATTCTCCAGCCTCATTAGAGCTGCCAACAAGATCTATTATTAGTATTACTATGCAGATACTGTAATAAAAAGGGTATTTAAAGTGGATAGTTTGGCAATGAAATAAAATAGCTCTCTCTCACTTTCTTTCCTTTTTTAAGATGTATGTGTGTATCTGAGATGGCCTGGAGCTGGAGCGAGGCCTCATGAGGACTGAGGAGCTCATAAAACATCCTGATGCCACCACAGCAGATGAGGAGCGCGCAGGGGGCCCACTGGAGGTGACCAGAGCCCTCAGGCCATTCTGTGGGGTTGACCTCAGCAACACCTGCAGGGGCCTAGTTTCTAGGGGGTGTGGGGGAGGGCAAGCACTTGCTTCAGGTAAATGAGGAACAAGGAGCAGGGACCCCACACCCCTGGGCCTGCTTGCGTTCATAGCACGGGGAGTCATGCCTTCCTTGCTATGGTGCCTATGTCTCTCTTTCTGCTGGAAGAGGCCCAGATGGGTGCGTTAGGGTGTGCGTGAGGGGAGGGGGGCTGTGCACCGGATTCTTGAGTCACTGGAAGCCCCCTGGATCTGCTGAATGGGAAAGCAAGCATTGACTAGAATGAGATTCTGCCCTCCTGTGGGGCTGAGCTGTGACTGCTTCCTCCTCCCCACTTGGGATCATAACTCTTGTTAGCAACATGAACAGTTGCCGTGTACTTCATGCCCTGTATTTGCTCAGTCTTTACATCTGTTCTGTAAGGCAGCCACTGTTACTAGCATCACTCTGTGAGGTTCAGAGAACCGAACTGAGGTCACCCAACTCAGCCATTATCCTGGGTGGCCTAAACCTCTGCAACCCTAGCTAACCAGTCTGTCCACTGCAACCCTTCACCCCCTGAAATCCATGCTCCACAGAGCCATCTGCCAAGAACTTGGGATGATGTAGCTTTCTTTGTGCACTGGGCCCTTTTTTAAAAAAATCTTTGTGATTTATTGGATAGAGACAACCAGAAATCAAGAAGGAAGGAGATGATAGAGAGGGAGGGGAAGAGACAGCTATGAGTGGTAAGTTGTAGACTGGAGGCTGGACCTCCTGGCCCTTTGAAGCCCTCTGCAGGCTGCCGGGCTCCACTAAGCAAAGACACCAAGCCTTCCGTGGAGAGATCAAGGACACCTGGGACCCAGTTCTCATCAGCCAGGTGCTGGCTCCAGGGGCAGGCTCTATCAGCTCTTCACTTCCAGACATTCCAGATGTTGTTACTAAAGTAACAGCACCCTGGCTGGCTGGGGTCTGCTTGATGGTGCCATTGGGTTGGGATGATTTTGCACACTTGGCCCCTTATACCCAGGCAGGATTGGAGGCCAACTGCACCTTCCATCTGGGGTCCAGGGCAGGCATGCTCTCTCAGTAGCCCCTCACTCAAGTGCCTGCCATGGCGCTCCTCCTATGGAGCATAGACCTGGACCACAGAGAGACAGAGAGAAGGCAGGAAACACTGTGCCACTTCCTAGGACACCACACTGTAACCAGGAGAGCTCGCATGCACTTGTGTACATACACACGCACACACACGCATGTGCACACGCACACATGCACGCACGCACGTGCACACGCGCTGTAGTGAACTGGCTGAGGACATGGACTGCATGAGACCAGACAGACCCTCGTCCAAATCACTCCTCAGGTACTGTCTCAAGCCAGCAGAGCCCCAGGCTTCCTGTGCACCCACACTACAGCCCACCCCCACACGTCTGAGACAGTGAGTGGTGAAGCCATGTAGAAGGTGCTGGGGTCCTGCATGGTCCATGAGAGGCAGCAGCAGCTGCAACATGATTTCAATTCATTTTCATGAGTGAGAGCAAGAGGGAGAGACACCCCAGCCTGGCTCAGCTCTATCATATAGTGGTGCTGGGGATAGAACCCGGGGCTCTTGGGGCACACGAGACCTGTGTTCTAGCCAGAGCATCAGCAGTAAGGGTAGCAGCAGCTGCCACAGGAGACAGCCCACCTGACTGTGTAAGTCTTGGCTTATAAGTTAGTGCCAGGCTGGTGTGGCTCAGGAGTGCGGAGATAAGCCCAGGCTGGAGGAAGATACCAAAGAAAAAGAAGGGGACAGACTTCTTGGAAGGGGTCCTTTTTCCCCCTAGGAGAGGGCATGGAAAATGTCAGTGATGCTACCCCAGCAGAGACATCAGAGGCGACTTTCAGGACTCCCCACCTTTGTGGTGCTATAGCGCACAGAGGAGCGGTGGTGTTTGTTCTGCACACAGGACTGAACTGAATGTGGCATCAGCTATCCACAGTGGGAGGAGAGCCTGCTGGTTAGGGGGTCGGATGTCAGGGGCCAGGGGCCATTCGCTTCCATCCCTGTCATCTCAGGGGCAGAAGGCCACGCTGTCCCAACACACAGACACCTATTTGAGGTTCACCTATGTGTTGCATCACACTTGCTGGGAAGCTGTGACTCAGAGCTCAGCGACTGATGGATGAGAAAACAGATATGTGGAGCAGTGGGGCACAGCTGAGGCCACACCTGCGGTCAGCACCTCAGGGACAACTAAGGAGCTTATACTGTCCTGTCTGATGTCAGGAGATAGAGATCGGCCCGTGGGGAGTATACCGGGAGGAAGGGAGCTCACTGGCATCCACAGGGCAGAGAGACCAGACAGAAGGGGTCTTGCTAAACAGCCGCTCACACTGGATGTGACACTGTGCACTGATCATCAGAGCCACAGGAGGGGCTCTGGGTCTCCAGGGAGACCTTGCAGCTCTGTCCCATTTAACCTGAAGGAAGTTCCCACCCCAGGCTTCTTCCCTACCGCCTACCTCACTGAAGTCCCTTAAGCTGGACCCTGCCACCTCAACCTGACTTGTCTGCCAAGCAGCGAGTGTTATGTGGATTCCACCACACACCCACCTGTTGGAGTCACACACAGGCTGGGACTCTTGGGGACACTGCATCATGCAAAGAGTGACTGACTGCGACCTAGCTGAAGCAGAGATTTGCGGGTAGAGTCTAAGTTTCAAGTCCAGCCTCTTCCATTCAGAGCTGTGACGTTCTGGCTGGCCAGACCACCCTGGGCCCCGGGTCCTGTGATGCACTTGCTCTTTCTGGCCTGACTGTTCTCTCAGTATACCCCCAACAACCTCTTCTGCCAGCCTCAGGGCCTTCCTCCTGGGCTGGTTACCCAGCTGTGCCTCTTAGCACCCCCTTCTGGAGTCTAGCTTTGCTAGTGCTCCACCCCACCCTGTACCCCACTGTGATCTTTAGAGGCCACCCAGCTGGGACCCAGGCCCTAAGTTCTGGCTGTGGGGTACCATGATGCAGAGGGGGGAGGGGTTGTGTGGGATGAGGCGGCCCTATCCCTGAGAAGGGACCCGGGACCCCTGCTGCTGGGACAGAGATCTCACCAGTCCATCAATTCTTGACATCTCTCCCTCCCATTGCAGGAGAGGGGTGCAGCAGACCTGGGAGTGGGGGGAGGGGGAAGGACAGCCTTGATCCAGGACAGACGCCAGCAGAGGGCGCCTTGCCCCCCCCCCCCATAGACAGCCCTGGCCAGGCAGTTGCCTACTTAGCACAGGGAGTGAACCTTGCTAATTACCAACCAGGAACTTGGGATTTGCATTTTTATGAAAGGCTCACATGGAGGCAAATCTTTTCCCTAAAAAAAAAAAAAAATCAAGATGGATAGGGGGAGAAAAAAGCTCCTACCAGTACATACTAATTCAATCTAATCTCGGTCATTTCAGTTTCCATAAGAAAGTGCTTTCATAAAGCTACAAAGCTAACATCCATAACTCTCCAGTTTCCCCAGACAGGATACCTCTGCATTACGTTTCCCATTTATCTTCCGAGATGGCGAATCATCCATTTATAATGGGATCTAATAAAGCGAGTCCTGGCTGCTGGAAGGCGCCTCAGATCCACTGATGCTGTTGGGGGGGGGCAGTGGTGTGTGCGCTGACCACTGCATCTTCTCAGGGGGCCCTGGCCAAGTCTATCTGGGTATCAGCAGGCAACATGTAGGTGGTGCTGGGCATGTGATGGGCAAGGGGCGTCATGGCAGAGCAGCAGGTACCTGCCGCCACCAGCCTGTCCCCCTAGCATGTCTCTTCCTTGAGAAGCTGAGATAAAGACCTCTGAGGATGGGGTGGGCTTGGGCCCTGGACTCGATCTATAACATGGGTGAGGCTTGCAGTTGAGGGCAGTTTGGAAAGAAACAGGGTTAAATAGACTGACCCCTGGGGAGGGGCTCTGCATGGTAGCCAGGGCGGCCTATCCCACAGTCACTGGGTGGGTTCCTGAGGTGGAGTCTAGCCGGCAGGGAGTTTGGTCAGATGTGCCCGTGAGATTCACAGCAGCGGGAGAGAAAGAGCAGAAGGAAGTGTGGGTGGAGGGAGGAGTGCGGCTCTTACGCAAGCCAGCAGCTGCCTTGGTCAACCTCGCAGCTCAGAATAGCCCTTCGGAACTGTCCTGAATCCATATCCAGCCAAGGCGCCCAGAACTGCTTATTCCCACATCAATCTGTCACTGCCTGGGGGCCACCCTGGAAGGAGGACAGCCTTGAGCATAAGCTTCTGGCAGCTGGAGTTAGCTCTGAAGGTGTGGATGCTCTCCTGGCCTATGGCCTCTTCCCAGCAGTCAGGACAAGCCCTGGGTTTCAGAAGGGGCAAGATGGAGGCAGAGAGCAAAATTAACTAGTGATGTTATCTATTTTCTAAAAAGCTCCTAGGTCAGTTGCAAAAACAATGGTACTCAGACTCTCTTGGAGTTGGTAAGAACTCTGGTGGTCATGGAGCTGGGGGGACAAAATGGTCCTAGGTGGGTGAGGACCTCGCACAGAGGTTATACAAAAGATTCTCATGCCAAGGCCCAAAGAAGACAGATCCCCCAAACCTAATTCTGGTTGGGTACTACAAATGACACTCAATGCTTAAACAACTGGGACAAAGTCTAAGGTCATCAGATAAAGAGAAAACAACAAAAGTTGGATAAGGGCAAGACAATGACTCACTTAATGGTGGCCTTTTGGGTCAATACCACACCATCTCATCACCTGGGACCCCAGCCAGGATATCCTTGGATTCCCACACAAATATGATGGGCCTAGACCTCTAATGGATCCGTCTCTCCACCATCACTGGTCGCTTCCATCAGGAACATGATGATAAACTCTCCTGAAGGCTTCCCCAGGACCTTGCCCTCACCATAAAGCAGGAGTGGTATGTCATGCCCCAGTCTCTGAAGGTAGGGTGGGTCATCCTGCCCTGTTACTCATGGAAGACTGGTCCTGAAATGAGTGCAGCCTAGAATGTTCCCAGCTGTGGCCATGAACATCAAGCTCAGACCAGCAAGGACTCGGAGGTTACTATATATATATATATATATTCCCTGGGTCAGGTGGATGGGGAGTAAACAGTTAATTTTATTCATAGATTTTTTTTCTCAAGAATGAGAGATATTCTTGGTCTTCATCCAACTTTCCAGCCCTTTTCTCTACTCTGACATCATCTTCTTATTTTTTTATTATTATCTTTACCTTATTTACTGGATAGAGACAGCCAGAAATCAAGAGGGAAGGGGGTGATAGAGAGGGAGAGAGACAGATACCTGCAACATTGCTTCACCACTTGTGAAGCATTCCTCCTGCTGGGGGCTTGACCCTGGGTCCTTGTGCACTGTGACATGTGCGCTCAACCAAGTGCACCACCACCCAGCCCCGACATCATCTTCTCAGACAATATTTTTGTCCAAGTCCATGTTATAGCTATCAAACTCAAGCAAAAACGATGATAGTCATGGACCCCTGGGAACATGCCTAAAATGGACTTCCTAGCTTTTTTCCATCTTAAGGTCCCTATTTGCTTCTGTTCTGTTCCTACTCTTCGGTTCCTGTTCATTAATCATTTTGTCCTGTTTTACATCTTTCCACCTTTCAACCACCAAGTTGTAGGCACGATCATGATTTCATTCTGACTTCCCTGGGCAGACAACCTCACCAAAGTGTCCTGGAACCTCACCTCCCCAGTACCCTACCCCACTAGGGAAAGATAGAAACAGGCTGGGGGTATGGATTGACCTGTCAATGCCCATGTCCAGAGTAGAAGAATTACAGAAACCAATTTCCATTTTCCACATTTTGCACTCCAAAAAGAATTTTGATCCATACTCTCAGAGGGGGAGAAGTGATAGGGGAAGATGACCAAAGGGCTCTGAACTCCAACTCCATCAGGACCCAGAGAGAAAAGAGGAAAGAGGGAGGGACATTTGGATGTAGTAGATGTGTATGTGTGTGTGACTTGGAAATGAAGAGAAGATGGGACCTAAAAAAAAGGAAGGCAAATATATACAGATAGTTATAACAAGAATAGTTAACCCAAGGGGCCGGGTAGTGGTGCTTCTGGTTGAGTGCACATGCTACAATGCTCAAGGACCTGAGTTCAAGCCCCTGGTCCACACCTGCAGAAAGAAAGCTTTGCGAGTGGTGAAACAGAGCTGCAGGTGTCTCTCTGTTTCTCTCCCTCTGTATCTCCCCTTCCCTCTCAATTTCTGGCTGTCTCTATCCAATAAATAAATAAAGGTAATTAAAAAAAATTAGTTACCCTATATCTGCAAGCTTAGGAGAACTGCTGTAGCTTACAATGGAGGGAATGGGGATTCAGAACTCTGGTGGTGGGAATGGTGCAGAATTATGCCCCTGTTATCTTGTAATTTTGTAAATCAGTATTAAATCACTGAGAAAAAAAAAAAGACTTTCATGCCTGAGGTTCTAAGGTCCCAGATTCAGTCCCTAGCACCACTGTAAGCCAGAGCGGGGGGGGGGGGGGACCTGAAAATCCTAGGTGCTTAACCAGACATGACAGGCAGAAGCATTCATGTTCTTTCTTCTCACAGCTCCTCATCCTCTCTTGCAGACCCAATTCTCCCCATATGGATGGACACTGACACCTGGCCCATTCTTGAATCAGAATCTTCTAGAAACTCAGTCCCTTCAGCTCTCTCAACCCCCTTTGGGAGAAGGAACACAGAGGGTTTAGCTCACTGAAGGGGAGGGGGGGGAAGGATCTTTCCTGTTGCCCTGCAGAGCTCTTCAGAACCTCCCAGAAGGAGCCTGGGCTCCCTCTGTCATTTGTCTTTCCTTTGAAATGTCTCTGTGTGTGAAACTGGGGAGGGGCGGATTAGCTCCCCATCCTGAAATGTGGCCCAGATGCCAGGAAGAGAGAGCTGGAAGCAGCAAGGCGCAGTAAGCTTTCTGCTGGGAGCCCTAGGCTTAGCGGTGCAGATTACAACAGCAGGTGATGACTACGCTAGCCGCTGCTGTGGAGACTGTGGAAATCCTGTTACAGGGCAAAGGCGTTGGAGCTACAGTTCCCAATTTCAAAGAATGATTGAGTTGGAGCATGGCAGGTGGGAGGCAATCGGGGATCAGAGTTATATGATTTGAATGGATAGCCAGGCTGAGTGGGTGTGGCTGGGGGAAGAGAAAATTCCAGAGCACGTGGATGGGGGGTTGGGAGGACTTCCCCCACCCTAATAAGCGATAGGTTGGCCTTCCAACGTGGCACATTCCTCCCTCCACAAATCTTGCCACCCTCTCCCTGCCCATCCACAAACAGAAGAAGCTCCATCTGCCTGGGGTCCTGCGTCAGCCCTCCCCACTCCCTGGGTGCCCTGCAGCAGACTCATTGGGGCTCTCCCTCCCCCTGTGGGGCTGAGCACAGCTCCTGGCACATTCAACAAGTTTGTCACAAGGATCCATGGGTTACTGCCCCAGAGCCAGAGCCGTCTCTTCCGTGCCTTGTTCTGCCTGGTTTCCAGATTTCTCCCTCACACAACCTCCCTCCCACCCCACCTGCTCCTGGAAACCCTGCATCTTTTATGCAACCAGCCCTGGTTTCTGGGAAAAGAAGTCGTGCCTGGCTAGCGGGATCTGAATCTGACTGCAAATGAGACACTTAGGGCGAGGAAAAGATTTTCAGAACCAAGCCAGGGAAGGATGAACCCTGTGTGTGCTTGCTTTGCCCTATTAGATGGGAAAGTGATGGGGACTGTGAGCTTCGGAGTCTCTGCTGGAGTCTTGGGGATCCAGTGCCAACGCTTCTGCCTCCTCCACCCCCACCCCAAACAAAGGGGCAAATTGGACTCCGATGGGAAACAGGCTGACACAGCAGAAAAGAAAATTTGAACTTGAAGAGTACTGGGAGTGTGGTTCAAAACCTAGTTTTCCAGCTCACTTATGCTCTTATTTATTTATTATTTGGGGGCGTCGACAGGAATTCACTATTCCGGGATGACTTTTTCCAAATAGAGACTGTCTCACAACAGAGAGACCACAGCAGTGGAGCTTCCTTCAGTGCAGTGGGGCCCAGGCTTGAACCTGGACCATTCACAGGCAAAGCAGTGCACTATCCAAGTGAGCTATTTGGGGAGTGGGGTGGGGAGGGGGGCTTCCTTCCTTCCTTTCTTCTTTCTGTTGTGTTGTTACCACCAGGGATTCTCTGCTCTCCAGGTCAACTTTTTTTCAGAGAGAGAGTCAGAGGGACAGAGGATGAGAGGGGAAGAGGAAGATATCACAGCACCAGAGTTTCTCCCAATGTGTGTGTGTGGGGGCAGTCCCCACCCTGGGTCACAGCCTACAAAGGCAGACACCTTCCCAGGGGAGTTACTGTGCTGGTCCATTTGTGCAAACTCAGCTGCTCACCTTGCAGGCTATGTTCTAAGGCAGCATTTATCGAAATGTAAAGGATCTTCTTAGTGGTCTGCACATAGCAGAAATCCACCGAAATATGGACAGCATTGTCATTGTCGAGACCACATGGGCCAAATCAGAGCCCTGCCCGCAAACCTGGGGAAACCCAGCTCAAGCCTGGGGTTCTTTGATCCGATTCCATCTTCTGAGGCTCCCTCTAGGAGTGAGTGGCTAAGCTCCCCCTATCCAGAAAAGGCGTTGGGCTCAGAGAAGCAACCAGGCCAAGGATGCTTGGTTAAGAAACCAAGGGCTTGGGCTGGGGAAACAGCATAATGGTTTTATGCAAAGAGCCTTTCATGCCTGAGGCACTAAAGTTTCCAGATTCAATTCCTAACACCACCATATGCCAGAACTGAGCAGTTCTCTGGGAAGGAAAACAAAATGAATGAGAGAAATGAAGAAAGAAAAAAGGAAAGAAAAAGAACCAACCAAGGGCTGAATCTGAAGCCCAGGTGCTGAGAACAGAGCCTGGAATCCACCCCCACACACACACCCTAAACCAGGGCCCCTATCAGACAGAACGAGTGGTCGTCACAGGTGACCATACCAGATTGGGGGTGTCCAGCAGACAAAACAGGAGGGGACAAACCTTCCTCTCACCCTTCTCTCTCTTGCTCACCCCCTCTTACCCTCCCTCCTTCTCATAGCCCACCACGCAGTGATTAAATGCTGGCCATATGCTCAGCCCTCCAGCAGGCATATGTGGGCTGTAAAGACAGAGACGCTGGGTCCCTGCTGTAGGCAGCTTGCGGCCCAGCTGGGATGAAAGGAAGATCTCAGGAAGTGATTCCAGAGCACGCCCGAAGTCCCCCAGGTGGGCTGTGGGCCTCCCAGAGTTGAACACAGGCAGGGTCAGGGGACTGTGTGCTCACAGTGCCCATAGGCGGGGAGGAGGACAGCCCCAGGGCCCATGGGCCCCAAAATGCTGTGGGGAAGGTGCTAGGGGACAGATTCCTCAGGTGTGGGCTGTGCAAGGAGTGAGTTCCCTGTCTCCGCAAGTATCCAAGGATCATCTAAATGATGGTCTCCAGCCTGGAGTGCCTCCCCATTCAGGAGCCCTGTCCTTGGAGGGCCTACTGTAAGAGAAGCTGAGTGACATGGCAGGTCAGCTCGCAGGGGCTGCCCGGGGCAGGTGGGGCGTCTTGGAGCAGGGTGGGATCCTCTTCGCTCCCCAGCTCAGCTTAACAGGGCTTCAGGCGCCTCATCTCACATAAGCTGCCCCCTCCTACCTCCCATGCTTGGCTTCTTCCAGGCCAAGATTTACAGGACCCTTGGTGGCTCTTCCTTCCTGGGAGGGAAAACAAAGGTGAGGGGGCGAGGGCAAGCAAAGACCTTCTGAAAATCCCCATGTTAGCTTTCCTCTCCTGAGTCACCCAGAGTGAACGGGTGAGCGCCTCTGGCAGGGTCCCAGGCAGGCGGGAGGTGCTCGCCTTCTCTGTGCTCTTTTGCAGAGGCCCTGTCTACACCCACCCCTTCCAGCCAGGCCTGTCCACTCGGATCCCAAGCTGGGCCAGGAGCGCGGGGGGAACCCCAGCCTGGGAGGCACCCTGGGGTGCCTGGTGGTCCTTCTGCCTCTTCTGGACCTCAGTGGAAGGAGCCTCGAGGCAGTGCACTCTAGGGGTGCTCACACTGGCAGAATGCCTTCACCAGGAGAGCCTCCCAAGCTAGAGAAGCCCAACCCTAGCGTATCAGCCTGAGGGCAGCAAGGTACCTGTAGTGACCACTACTGCGGGCGTGATGTTTACCCCTGAGCACTAAGTCTCAACCTCCAGGCAGTAGTCTAAGCAGCTGTACCCCAAGATGGAGCATAAAGAGATTTTGGGGTGCACTGGGCTAGATATACATCCTGGCTCCTGTGGTTGGCAGCTCTCTGACAGCTGGTGATGTGTGTGCTCCATGACTGGCTTCCCTGTGGTGAGAACAGAGCTGAGTTCTGCCCATGGGGTGTGGGGTGCAGGGGTGAGGTGCGGGGCGGGGGGAGATCCTGTCTACAGGAGGAGAAAGAGGCCCCTCCTCCTTCCTCACTGGGGCTTTCATGGGGCGGGGATGGACATGGACTTTCTCACCATCTTTCTCCAAAGATCTCTCCCAAGATATGGCTCCTATTGGCCCCATCACCACTGTCACAACTTGCCCAGAAGCAGAGGGAGAGATGGCGGGACAGAGCAGGGAAACGGGCTGAGAGAGCCAAGCACCGTCCACTCAGTGCTGCCCTCTCTGGTCAGAGTGGCCTGTTTCTCCAGGCTCCACAGCTGGATGAAAGGTGGGTGGGGGTGAGGGTGGAGGTACAGGAATATACCCACTGACCTCGCTGATGGGGAAGCCGACAGCCCCATGGGAACAGAGCATCTTCTAAGGGAGGTGCCTGGGCCCCCTTCCCCAGAAGCAGCAGACCGGGATGAACAATCTGAGCTCCACTGAGGGGCTGCCCCTCCCCTGCAGGACAACAGGAGGAGGACCAGGTTCCCTGGGGAGTCACAGAAAAGCAATGTGATGGCTGGCTTCCTGTGCCAACTTGATTGGGTCACTGAGGGCTGAGACACTTGGTGAGGCAGACATTTCCCACCAGGTGTGTCTGAGACAGTATTCCTGGGCATCAAGCAGAGAGCCTGCCTTCGTGTGGGTGGGCTGCACCCCATCAGTTGAAGGCAAAGAAAAATACCAGAAAGTTGTCCTTTCCTCCTTTCTGAGGCCTGAGCCTGCCTGCCCACCAATGGTCCTGCCACTCCAGCTCATCCCCAAGGGCTCAGGACTTACCAACTTCCCCCAGTGCAGGAGTCAATCCTTTCCAACAGACCTCATTCCACACCCACATGTCAGGGATATACAAGACATTGCCCCCGCCCCCTGCCCCAGGGTTCTGTTTCTCTGAGAGCCTTGTCTAAGGCAGTGATGACCCAACTCCACAGTGAAATGATGTTCAGGCGCCCTGAGCTGCCAGGTAGACGAGGGGAGAGCACCCCCACTCCATCTGCATGGGCACAGGGAGCGAGCTGGCAGGCACCGGCACACAGAAGGCAGAAGGGAGAGTGCCCCACTTTGCATGCCTCTCCCCATCAGGCAGCAGCCAGCCCTTCTCTCCCCCTGAACACCAGAGAGAGAGAGAGAGAGAGAGAGAGAGAGAGAGGAGCCAGGAGAGCCACACCTTCACCTAAAAGCCTTCCTTCCTGCACGCCACTCACCTCCACAGCTCTGGCCTGCTAAGGGTGTGCAGGGGGCTGGAGGAGAAGTGGATTCTTCAGACTCAGCCCATGACACAGGGACCCAGTAGGGGGAGAGGAGGAAGGTGGAGAAGGAGCCCTAGAGAGACCCTGGGGCTCTAGGGTACAGGCGGTGGTACACCTGGTTAAACATACACCTTACTGCGCATAGGACCTGGGTTCGAGCCCCTGGCCCCCACCTGCAGGGGATAGCTTCACAAGTGGTGAAGCAGGGCTGCAGGTACCTCTCTGTCTCTTTCCCTCTCTATCTAACCCTTCTTTCTCAATTTCTGTTTCTATCCAATAATAAATAAATAAGTAAATAAATAAATAGACCTGGGCTCATCAGGCACTGAGTAGGATGTTAGGCTGTGACCATCTGAAGGGGGACAGAGACTCCAGCCCCAGACCCCAGTACCAACAGCTGAACTCACAAGGGGGTTCCCCCTAAGAGTTGAGGCCCCTGCTCACCTTGGGGAGGAGGATGCGGGAGCAGGGTCCAGATTCGAGGGCCATGTCATCTGAGAAGCACAGGGCAGACTTTTGTGCCCTTTAAATAAAGATATCAAAGGAAGCAGCATTTCTCTCCCTTGAAATGTTTTTGAACTAATCCTGTTAGAGGGGAACCTGTGGGTAAAGGCTTTCTCCATGGCTGTGAAGGCGAGTCTGGGATGAAAGGGGCTCTGGCTCTTTCCCACTCATCTCCTCCCATCCTTCTCCATGGCTCCCACGTCTCCAACCCTCCCACGTCCCCCAGTCTCCAAATCCTCTTTGCATGTGCTCCCTCATCCTGTCCCACCCCCCCAATTCAGCTGACTGTGCCCAATGACTTGGCCAAGGGCCTGTGGTTGAACCCCTGGTGCTAAGGTTCTCTACCACTGAGGAACAAAGGCATGAGTCCCCAGTTGACTGGTGGCTGGGGGACAGCATCATCGGCTGACAACACGGGGGGGGGGGGGCACAGCTGTGAGTATGCTGGCAGCCCACGAAAAGGACAGAGGGCTAGTGAGAAGAGCCTGGGGTGTCCCAACCACAGTGAATTGAGCTGCTCAAGGGAGGATTCTCACTCCTTGCTCCCACAAAAGACAGGCAGACCCCATGAAGGAAGAGGAATACTCCTGAAATGCCCTCAGACCCCTTTGTAATGATGGCACAGTGAGCTAGGTGCACTCTGGGTGTTAAGGGTTCAAAGGGGGCCCCCCCAAATTTGCATGCTGAAGTTCTGGGAATGCCACCTTCCCCTGTGATGAGGCCTTCGCAGCAGTGTTCAGGTGTTCAGTGTTCAGGGAGGGCACTGAAGTGGGCACTAACCCAACATGACTGAGTTAGGGACTGGATTGGATCGACTGAAAGTTGATATGCTGAGAGCACCCATTTGAGTGCTCTCAACCTGCACAGGGATCCAGGTTTGAGCCCCCATTCCTTCACGAGCAGCAGAGCAAGTAGTGCAGGTGTCTCTCTCCTTCTCTGTCTCCCTTTTCCCTCTTAATTACTCTTTGTCTTATCAAAGAAAGAAAGAAAGAGAGAACGAAAGAAAGAAAAGAAAAAGAAAGAAAGAAAAGAAGGGAAAAATGACCACCAGGAGCTGTGGATTTGTTGTGCAAACACCAAGCCCCAGTGACAACCCTGGTGGCAATAAAAAATAATACCGGGAGCCGGACAGTAGCGCAGCAGGTTAAGTGCAAGTGTTGCAAAGTGCAAGGACCGGCATAAGGATTCCGGTTCAAGCCCCCGGCTCTCCACCTGCAGGGGCGTAGCTTCACAGGTGGTGAAGCAGGTCTGCAGGTGTCTGTCTTTCTCTCCCCCTCTCTGTCTTCCCCTCCTCTCTCCATTTCTCTCTGTCCTATCCAACAACAATGACATCAACAACAACAACAATAATAACTACAACAATAAAAAACAAGGGCAAAAAAGGGAAAATAATTTTTTAAAAAATATTTATCTATTTATTCCCTTTTGTTGCCCTTGATGTTTTATTGTTGTAGTTATTATTGTTGTCGACGATGTTGGATAGGACAGAGAGAAATGGAGAGAGGAGGGGAAGACAGAGGGGGGAGAGAAAGATAGACACCTGCAGACCTGCTTCACCGCCTGTGAAGCGACTCCCCTGCAGGTGGGGAGCCGGGGGCTTGAACCGGGATTCTTATTCTGGTCCTTGATCTTTGCACCAGCTGTGCTTACCCCACTGTGCTACTGCCTGACTCCCTGGGAAAATAAATTTTTAGAAAATTAAAATAAATAATACCAAAAGTTGGGTGTATTACACTGAAGTCAAGGACTCTGGGGGGAGGAGGACCTAGGTAGGAGGCGAGAGTGTTTTTGCAGAAAACGGAGAAATTTATACATGTACCAACAACTGTATTTACTGTAAACCATTAACTCCCCCCCCCAATAAAATAAATAAAATAATAAAATGAAATGCATGTGCTTACATGTGTTGGGGGGGTTAGGTAGTACCTGTGAAAAGGTTGAAAAGTTTACGGCTAAATGAAGTCATAAGGCAGGGCCCCTGCTCTGATGGGTCAGTGCCCTTATAAGAAGAGGAAGCATGGGTAAAGGCTTTATCCATGGCCCTGACATCAAGCTTGAAATAAAAAAGAATCTCACTGATTCCAGAGTTCATTCACAATTCCCAAGAGTGCTCTCCCTCTGCCATGTGACAACACAGTGAGAAAGGGCCTCTGATGGCTAGGGACAGAGCCAGACCCTTCTCGACCTTGCTCTTGAACTTTTCAGCCTCTAGAATGAAGAAAAAAAAAGTCTGTCTGTTGTTTCAGGCACCCAGTCTAGAGCATTGTTATGGCAGCCAGAGCTGACTAGTATCCTTATGAATGGGGGAGATTTCGACGCTTAGACAGGAACAGAGGGAAGGCAACGTGAAGACACGAGGAGAGAAGACAACCTATCCTGGACAGAGAATTGATTCTCACACCTCCAGGCCCTTCTTTCCAACTGGCTGTCTAGGGACTGTGGAGTTTCCACTTTCCATGTCATTGAGAGGGTGGGCTCCAGACGAGACCTTGTTTTGCTTCAGCAGGAAGGAAACATTTTTAATCAGGCAACAGTGAGTCTCGGAGACAGAAATCCATGGAGATGCTGCCGGCCCCGTGCCAATGAGAAGGCGGCTTGCCAAAGCCCAGTTTCCTGCTTTGATTCGGTGGCGCGTGGGGGAGAGCATCTCCGCCCTGCCGAAGGGGAGGACAGACACGGGGCACTTATCAGCAGCAGCAGATGCCCTCCCAGCAGCCTGGCTGGTGGCCTGCTCGAGCTGGGCCTTGCCCCCACCTGCACAATATTAAGCTGATTGGAAAGAACTAGAAGCAAAGGGAAGTCAAGGCCACAGGAAGGGGCCAGGCTTCAGAGAGGGAAGGGCCATGGCCAGTTCCGACAGGCACCTTCTCTCTTGCTTCCCCCATCACCAGCTCTGCCAGTATGTGGGAAGGGGTCTGCCATGCAAGAGGGGGCTGCAGGGTGCATAGACAGGAAGGTGGGCATGCAGACAAGGCTGGCATGAAAACAAGGGGTAGAGATGAGAGCAAAAAGCAAAGGAAGTTGCTGGAACACTCCTTTGGGTGGAGAGGGGAATGAGAGAGAGACAGTGCACGGAGCCTTCCAGATCACAAAGCACAAGCCTTGAACACTCATGATGACACTGGACCCTGGCAAATTGGTGGAGCTGTGAAGGCAGCTGACAGACAGGCTCAGAGCAAAAGAACTGCTCTCAAGACAACCTAGAGAACAGTCACTTTCCAATACACTCCCTCTTCGGAGAGCTTGGACTCCGAAGATGGACCCAGAAGTTAGATCAGCATCGCAGCAGGCAGTGGCAGGGACACTTCGGGCATGTCAAGTTCAGCTGCAGTGAATGCACTAAGGAATTGAGCACTACCTCTTACTAACTGGGTAGAAAGTAAGTCTGATTTCTGTGTTTTTAAAATAGGGCCAAGAGAGATAGGGAGGCAGCACAGTGGTTTTGCAAACGATTTTCATGGAAGAGGTCCTGAGGTCCAGATTCAATCTCTAGTACCACCTTAAGCCACAGCTGAGTAATGCTCTGGTTCAAAATTTTCACTTGGACAACTCTTATGGCCAAAATGTGACTGTGTTTAGTATAAGGTGACTCAAATTCAGCCTGTCTATGATGTCTCTCTAGTCCTTCAACACTCCTACTCCCCATTAAAAATAAGACATAGGAAGATAAGGCATATACATTCCTTCACCTTTAATAACAGTTCTAGTAATTATCTGTACACTACTCGTATGTTCATTTATACTTCCATCTACTCATCCACCCAAATATCCATCCACCCATCTCTCCACTCATTACCTGTCCAATTGTCCATCCATCCATCCATCCATCCATCCATCCATCCATCCATCCACTCATCCATCCAGCCACCTACCCATCCATCCACCTATCCATCCATCAACCCATCCATTCATCCACTCATTCACCCACCCATCCACTCATTCATTCATCCATCCATCCATCCATCCATCCACCCATCCACTCATCCATTCATCACCCATCTACCCAACTACTCTCCATCCGTCTATCCACTCATCCATCCAGCCACCTATTCATACATCCACCTATCCGTCCATCTACCCATCCATTCATCCACCCACCCACCCATCCACTCATCCATCCATCCATCCATCCATCCACCCATCCACTCAACCACCCACCATCCATCCATCCACCTACTTATTCATTCATCCACCCATCTACTCTCCATCCATCTATCCACTCATCCATCCAGCCACCTACCCATCCTTCCACCTATTCGTCCATCTACTCATCCATTCATCCACCCACCCACCCATCCATTCATCCATCCATCAATCCATCCATCCATCCACTCAACCACCCACCATCCATCCATCCACCTACCCATCCACTCATCCATTATCCACCCATCCACTCATCCATCCATCTGTCCACCCATCCAGTCAGTCACCTACCCACTCATCTCTCCCTACAACTGCTCACTCACTCATTCATTTAACAGGTAAATGAAGAGCATCTATAAGCCACAGCAGTAGGAACAGGCAAAGGTTCTAAATTCACTGAGAACCAAGAATGCCCAGTTGGCTAATATCTCAGTTTAGTTTTGTCAGGATTTGTCCTCCAGAGGAAGTGGTGAAGAGGAAAAGGAATAGATTGGCTTTGGGGTGCCTCCCATCAAAGGGAGGGAAGGCTGTGCCCTGGGGACCCCTGGAGAATCCAGACATTGAGGGAGGAAGCGGAGAGATCCTAAGTCCTGGCTCTCCATAGGGCCTAAATCTCCACTACATGGCAGGAAACAGCTCTCTTCTTTGAGATGAGCCACTCAGTCTCATTTGCGAAGCTAACCCCAAAGCTTCTACAGGAAGTATAATTTCGCCATAAAGAATCCTCAGCTTCTCCCATGACTACTGCTCTCTCTTTGAAGAAATTGTCTGAGTTTGCAGCAAGCAAGTCAACTCCTCCCCCTTATTCACCTGATATTATTTTAGCTCCCAATAATTACATTAGGTACAGAAAGGGACTTTATGGTGCTAATAATTATACACGCTCACAAAACAGATGGGGCTGGCAACCGGGAGGGGGAAGCGTTTATGGACTCGGAAATGAGATGTTTTGTTGGTAGGAAATGGATAGTTATTTTCAGGTTTTATTGCTGTGTTTTGTAGGACTCTCCTTAAATCTTGTGATAATACTTTGCCTGTATTGCCTCCAGAGCATTTTATAGGACTTAGCTCATCCATCCTGGGCATGCTGGGAACATGGCGTTCACTTGGATGGGAAGAAAAGGCAGAAATGACAGGGGACGTAGTGTCTCTGGGTAGCGGGAGAGAACTCCAGAGTGAAAGTCTCACAGGCTATCTAAACGGGGCCAGGGAAGAGGTTCAGCAGTAGAGTGTATGCCATGCCTGTATGAGGATCTAGGCTCAGTCACCAGCACCATACAAAGACAGGAATGACCAAAAAAAGAAATGAAGGAAGGAAGGAAGGAAGGAAAGAAGGAAGGAAGGGAGAGAGAGAGAGAGAGAGAGAGAGAGAGAGAGAGAAAGGATGAAAGAAAGAACATCAGAGACAGCTGAACCATCCTCTGGCCTCTCTCATTTGGAAAAAAAAGACAAAAGCAAAACAAAACCCGAATCAGAAGGTGTCATGTATACCATCTGCCCCAGCCAGTCTCGCAATATGCTTCTCAAACCACCAGTACCACTGTGATCCAGAAACGGATAGGAAACGCACATTCTCAGGCCCTGTGCTGAACCTCCAGGGTGGCAGCCAGGATCTAGGTGCTTCTGATGATGGCTAGCTGTGAAGGCTCCCTGATAGGGCTGAGTCCTCCCCTATCTAAAGGAAGTAAGCTCAGGTCCAGAGGAAGCAGGATATGTGTTTCAAGTTACCCAGCCAGAAAGTGAGAATGACAACTAGAACTTCCATCCACCACAGTGGGACTCTCCCTAGAATAGCGTGTCACCCCCCCTACCACCCCCAAAGAACTGGGCATGCAATGTCTTCAACTTTGGTCCACATGGAACTCATGTGGAATCCAGTTAGAGTGCATCTCTGTAGCCAGAAGTTCTGGGTGACAGGATGTTCCTCAGCCTGGTCACAGCAGAACAGTGTGGCTGCAGCACACATCAGCCATGGGGCTCAGGCAGGAAACTTCGCAGGCCCTCTGCTCCCTCTAGTCAGGTGAGCTCCAGAGAAATGTCCCCAGTCTTTCCGTGCCCCCACTGCTCATGCCGGCCACTCCCCACAGCCAACTGGTCCTTGGCTAGCTCTCACCTCCACCTTCTCATCTCCATCCTGACTCAGGGAGAGCTGGTCCTTTCCCAGTTTCTCCAAAATCCCACATATCCCACCAACAGAAGGATCCAGGAGAATAAAACGTCTTTCCAGGAGCTCCAGGTAGCAGTCCCAGAGCCCTGTCTTCTGTCTGTCTCATTCCGGCTTTCCTCTGTCCATCAGCAGTGCGTCCCTGCATTGTATGGTTCATCCCTGGCCACCTTGGAAGATGTTTATGTTCTCACTCAACAAGCACTTTCCCGGTGTCTTTTTTAATGCAAGCACTGGAGCAGACCTTAGTTAGATGAGTACTGACTGTCCTTCGCTTCCCTCCCCCATCACTGTAGCACATAGAGCAAAGTGCAAGGACCTGCATAAGGATCCCAGTTTGAGCCCCCAGCTCCCCACCTGCAGGGGGGTTGCTTCGTGAGCAGTGAGGCAGATCTGCAGGTGTCTGTCTTTCTCTCCCCATCTCTGTCTTCCCTCTTCTCTCAATTTCTCTCTGTCCTACCCAACAACAACAATAGCTATAACAGCAATAACAACTATAACAAGGGCAACAACAAGGGCAACAACAAGGGCAACAAAATGGGAACAAATGGCCTCCAGGAGCAGTGGATCCATAGTGCAGGCACCAAGACCCAGCTATAACCCTGGAGGCAAAAAAAAAAAAAAAAAAAAGTTGGGCCAAAGCTAAAATCTCCCCCTTCCCCCGCCCCAGGACCACTGGCCTGATGACCGACCAAGGTTCTGATTTCGCCTGGCCTCCCTCTATCCCCAACACCCCTCTCCCCCTGCCCATCCAAACAAGTGGACCTGCCTCTGCATCTTAACTGGGAACACCCCACCTCCGGCCCCCAAATGCACCCCCCTTGTCAAGCACCAGCAGGACATCTCTTTCCCTCCCCACTGGGGCACTCTCACAGACAAGCATTGATAATGAATAAATCTCCTTCAGAGGAGGGAGTGGGCTGGTGAGTCCATGGGGAAGACCCCGAAGACACGGGCAGGATGGATGGCTGGTGGGAGCAGTGCCGTCAGCTCTAATTAACGTATTGTTCTCGGGGGCTCCGGCAGGATTATGGATGAGTTCCACAAAGTGGCCCACTTAACCTGAGCATCCCGGTTCCAATCTATTACTTTCGCCACTGGCTTCTGCTTACAGGTTGGCCTGGTGTGGAAGGGCCCGGTGTGGGCACAGGGCCAAGAGGACTTAAGTGGCGGTCTTCCCCCAAATGCCAATTAGTCTGCTGGAGGCCTAGGCTTATCCCCCTCTCCAGTGCACTATGTGCAGAGAAGACACAACCCAGCCTGCCACAGGCCTCTTTATTGAGGCCCCACCCTTTTGGCTTTGGGATCAACCTGCTGAGAAACCCAGTCGACAAGCTGTGGGAGCTGCCTCTTGACCCCGGGGAGACAGAAAGCAATCAAAGCAATTTCAGTGGTGGATCCTCAGCTGTGTGTTACCAGACGTCTTTGCCATTGCTTGCCCATTTGTGCATGTGTCCACTGTCCTTACTCGAAGGGCTGTTATGTCCAAAGGCACAAAGTATCCAAGAATCAGCCTTTGTTTCAAGGAAGCTCACAAGTGAAGAAGAGAAAACGAATTCTCAGAGGATCGAGGCTCCTGGGGTGCCTCTGAAGGAAGCCCCAATGAGGATGCAGGTGCACTGATGTTGGGGTGAAGGTCTGATGCAGTAAGACAGGTCTCTTAGTAAATGCTAGGGAGGCCGTGAGAGCGACTGGGCGGATGGGTTTCAGAAAGACTGGCAAGTGGGGCTGGAGTGTTGGCATCACCCAGTTGAGTCCAAGAAGAGCCATTTGGATGACAAACTGGGATCAAAGTTTTAAGGCATTTGAGGGTGAATGATGGCGTTTGGGCTCTGTGGCAGGCGGGAAAGGTGCTGAGCAGGAGAGCAGCTTGATGAAACATATGTGTGTGACTACCCTGCCAAGGAGGTACAGGAAGGATTAGTTGAGGAGCCTTGTGGTGCTGGGAAAAGGAGTAGGAGGTTACGGCAGCCAGTCTGCTATGAACACTTTTGCTCTCCCTACACCATTTTCCTGGACATTTGAGAAGGGGAGCAGTTTTCCTCCTGAGCCTGAGAAGGTTTGAAGCACGTGTAGATTCCCTACATTCAGTCTGCTCTGTTCCTCCCAGCAACAGGCCCTGAGCCAGATTCCCGAGCCCTGGGACCACCGCAGCCCCTCAGCTGGTCCAGCCCAGGTGGAGTGGAGCAAGACGCAAGAGGATCCTTTCAGGGACAAAGAAGGCAGGGAGACCAGGTTTGTGGGGGGGAGGGAGAAAGGACAGTCTGCAGCCCCTCTCGGCAGGGAGGGGGCCCTGCAGCCCTGGCAGCCAGGCCCAGATTGGGAGGATGAGCTGCAGGGGAGACTCAATTCTCAGCCCTGCGGGGAGCCCAGGGAGTAGCTGCTCCCTGCATGGCAGGGCTTCAGGGTGAGGAGCAAGCCCCTGACAGCAGCAGCCTGCACAGGCGCACAAATGAAAGAAACTCAGGAGATGAAACCATACAAATTTTGGGTGATAGAAAGAGAGGAAAGAAGATGCACGTATGGCCGGGGTCTCGGCTCAGAAAGGTTGATTCCAAGAAGACACTGCGCAACTTTATATTACTTTTCAGAAAGCCAGTGAGCTGAAAAATAACCCTCGCCACACACGCACATATG
The DNA here is from genome assembly GCF_950295315.1 of Erinaceus europaeus. Taxonomy (NCBI): domain Eukaryota; kingdom Metazoa; phylum Chordata; class Mammalia; order Eulipotyphla; family Erinaceidae; genus Erinaceus; species Erinaceus europaeus. Next base: position 17,221,716 of record NC_080181.1, on the reverse strand, counting down.
TATTATTCGTTTCTTCGGAGTCTCTTCTTCACATTGTTTTGTGCCTCTCTGCTGTTCATTTCTTCCTGGCCTGATCTCATTTGGAGATTTTGGTCAGCAGCCTGGAGGGGAAGATGGTCCTTTTCTCCCTAAAACGTATTCGTTTCTTAGCCTCCGCTGCCTCTCCCGCTTCCCCTTCTCTGGGTGGGGGGCTGGGTCAGGCCCCTTGCCTGGAGCTGATGGAAGTCTGCCTGTAGTTCACAGAGCACACATGTGCACATGGGTGTGAGGACCTGTGAGAAGGCACACATGTGTGAGGCTGCGTCCTAGAAATGAAGGGTCCCCTGTCTGCAGGCATGGGAGGGTGTGTGTGTGTGTGTGTGTGTGTGTGTGTGTGTGTGTGTGTGTGTGTGTGTGTGTGTGAACCCCCTGACCTGGTCAGAAGGCCCCTGTGACTGACACTGGGCTTTCTGTGTCACTAGAGTCCACAGCGGCAGTGGCTGGCTCCTTCACCTTTCGCCAAGCTCAGCGAGGCGCAGCTGTTGTTTGAACCAGGGAAAATGTCAGCCCCCAGGAGGAGCGCGGCTCTAACTTAGAGCGAACCCCCAGGAAGTATGGCAGTGGATGCCCGGTATTGTGCTTTAGAACCATTTGCATTTGCTCTTTCCAGTAACTAAGGATGGCGGGCGGGTGTAAAGGCAGGGGAGGGGGGTGTTCTCCCTGCTCAGGGCCCGCTGCCCTTCCCAACATCCCCCGGCTCCTGGTGAGGCCACAGAGGAATCACACCAGCACTGGTCCCTGCTGGCCCCATCCCCACTGCAACAGAGGATGGTTTTTCTAGGCTTTGAGTGGGAGACAGCACAACAGAATCGGAGATTTTCAGGCCTGTCACCCCAGGACAGGGCAGGGCAGACATTTCTGGAAACAGCACTGTGCTCCAGGGGCAGGGGGAAAGGGCCAATGCCTGTGAGCTTTGCTGACACCTGAACAGCACCCAGTCCTTCAGTACCAGGAGGAACCTCCCCACCCCATGGAGGGAAGGGCTGTGCTAGATGCCCCCTCTCCAAGAAGAGCCGGGAGGGCTATGTGGAAGGCCCAGCACCCCCAGGGCCCAACATCCAGGGGCCATGGCTCACGGGGACCCACACACTGTTTTGCGACTTAGGCAGAAGGGGAACTGCCTCAGAGAGGTGAAGCTTCTGATTCAGGACACACATCGTGGGGGGAAGCGGAAGTCACTTGCCCTGTCACATGGACATCGTTCGTTCCTGAACCCTGGACAGGGCCAGCTGAGAGGAAATGGAGAGCGAGCACAGAAGAGAGTGAAAAGAAGAGAGCCTTGAAGCTTGGGATCTCCCAGGTCACAAATAGATCAAGGCGAGGTGCCCGGGAAGTTGAGTGTTGAGAAGGCAGCCTGGCTTGAGGGAACAGAGGAAGGACTTGGTGGTTTCCTCTGGGATGACTGCCATCAATCTAGACCCACTGAGAGCTGGGGAGGCAGTGGGGTGTGGTGAGAAGATCCAGGTGTGGCCAAGTCCTGGTCACTTCAGTGCCCTGCGCCTGCAAAGTGATGACGCAGGTGAATGGCTCGCTCCCAGGCTGGGTGCGCAGGTCAAGGAAGCAGGGAGGTGGAGGCATGTTGATGGCTGCCTGGCTCTCTACTGGGCTGCCTTCCCTTCTGCCCCACTGGGTCAAAACTGACAAGCTTCACCTTGTGCCCAGCGGCAGGGTCAGTCCTGGCAACCCCTTTCTGGCACTTCCACCAGAACGAGAGGGTATGAAGTAACACCTGCCCTAAGGCAGGCCCCTGGCCCACACACCTGAAGCTGATGCTTCTGGGTCACAAAGCCCAGTCACCTCTGCACCTCCGCTCTCTCTCCCACTGCCAGGCTCTGGGGCCAGGTTCTGCTTTGCTCCAGAAGGTCCGAGAGAGAGGACAGCCTCAGAACCCGATTTTCTCTTTGTGCCTCTTTGCACCCTGGGCCTCTCACTCAACAGACAAGGGTTTTCCCTTTGGCAGAAATCCCCCAAGGTTTCTGGATAATAGGAGCTGACGTCTTTAAGACCCCTGCAGTGTGGTGTGGTGATGAGCATGTGGGTTTGGGCAGAGCTGCTGGGCTCTGTGTGCATCTGCACACGCCAGGGGCCTGTTGCAGAATCAGATGAGGTCGGAGGTGAGTTCGTGCAGCCTGTGAACCTGCCTTATTTAACCTAAAATGAAAATGACATACTGAACTGTGTGCCCTTGTGCAGATCGCTTAAATATCTTTGTCTCAAGGGGGCCAGGCGGTAGCGCAGCGGGTTAAGTGCACACGTGGCGCAAAACGCAAGGACCTGCGTAAGGATCCCGGTTCAAGCCCCTGGCTCCCCACCTGCAGGGGAGTCGATTCACAGGCAGTGAAGCAGGTCTGCAGGTGTCTATCTTTCTCTCCCCCTCTCTGTCTTCCCCTCCTCTCTCCATTTCTCTCTGTCCTATCCAACAACGAATGATATCAACAACAATAATAACCACAGCCAGACTACAACAACAAGGGTAACAAAAGGGGGGGGGGGGATGGCCTCCAGGAGCAGTGGATTCATGGTGCAGGCACTGAGCCCCAGCAATAACCCTGGAGGCAAAAAAAAGAGAAAAATCTGTGTCTCTGCTTTCTTATCTGCAAAAGAAGGCTATTAATATATCTACTGACCCCAAAGTGTTAACTGAGTCTTACACTTTAATTTCAGAGAGAGGCGTCACAGCTTCAGAACACCAGAGCTTCTCCTGGTGCCATGGTACTCCCATGATACCAGGGCTTGGAACCCGTCTCCCACCACAGACATATACCTTCCTGGGTGAGCTACCTCTCCAGCCCCAACTGAATTAACGCTGCAGATGCTTAGAACCTGCTACATGCTGAGTACTCACAGAGTGCTACTGCCATCACCCTTGGAGGGTGAGGTGGAGGTGACAGACATACTTTGCAGGGGGCAGTGTGCGGCTCCTCCCTTTCATGGCCGAGGGAACTGAGTCCGAGGAGCCAACTTGCTGTCCCAAGACTTGATTGAGCTCTGGACACTGGTGCTGGTGGGCAAGGTTTCCAGACCCTTCTCTGCCTCCCGTGGCTTCAACGGGAGTCTGTCTGGGAGGAGGCCAGCATCACCCCTTCACCACTTGGGGAGCAGGCGCACCACATGCCTGAGGAGAGAGGGGCATCTGCAGGGGTGGCTCCTGATGGCTGTCCCTCAGTCCTGAAATCTACAACCCTCCCCAAGCTCTGTCCCTTGGGGAGACACAGTTTGCAGGCTGTGGGCTCACTGTGGGTGTGCATACTGGGGTACCGGAGGGGGAAGCAGGATGCTTTGTAACCAAAACACCAACAGGCACTCAGCTGCAGGGAAGGGCTGAATGGCACTGTACCTTTGAAAGGAGCCTTCTGAGAGGGTCTGGAGGACCCTTCCCAGAGCCTCCTGCTCATGCCCACCACCCTCCCCACCGCCCGTCCCACCCACACACACTCACACAGGCACGCACGCGTTTGCACATAGACGTACACAGAGGAAATGATCAAGCACAGAGAATCCTCATGTGCGACTTTATATGGCAAATAATTGAGCCGTACCCTTGTGGTCTCCGCGAGGAGTTTCATCCATATTCATGGCTCGCGTTTCCTGTGGAAACAGAGACGCCAGACATTCCAGCCAGAAATCTTAAGCACTGACTCGGCCCCTCAGATCCCCACTCCAGAGGAGAGCAGACCAAGTGGGTGTCTGGCCAGCCCAGCCAGGAGGCGGTGTGCTCTGTCTTGGAAACATGTCCTCCTCTGTTTGGACTCGTGCCCCTTCTTCCTCAGCTGCCTCCTTCCTTCCTCCTCCGTCCTTTCCCTCTCCTCTCTCTAGCCTCCCCGCCTTTCTCTCCTGTCCTCTTCTCTCCCCTGAGAGCCCTCCCTTCCAGGCCTCCTTCTTCAAGGCAGGGAAAGTTCTCCTCTGTGTGGAGTTTCACTTTCCTCTTCTAGTTATAAGAGGGTGGGTTTGCGGTGTTGGAAAGTGGGTTTGGAGAGTGCGTGCCTGTGAATACCAAGCATGTTAATAGGTTAAAGTAAATCTAAAGTAGCATTTGAAAGCAGAGAGATGAAAGCAGATCACAGGCCAAAGATCAAACAATCTAGAGCCACTTCTAAGCCTTTTACAGCTGGAGATTATTAGCATTTGAAAGTGAAGAGCATTAGAGGGAGAGAGGGGGAAAAGTTGGAAGGAATTTTTGTTGTGGAGATAAAAACTGAAATAAATGACAGTGGAAAGGGAGAACTAGAAAGAGGCTGACTTATTTTAAAACCATATTAAGACAGTGGTGGGGGTGGGCTGGGCTGGGCTGGGCTGGGCTGGGCTGGGCTGGGCTGGAGGATACCTGTGGTTGCATTGTTAGCACATGAGCCAGCATCTGGGCTCAGTGCTGAGGCCCCGGTCTTCCTCTTCCCTACTATACCTCCCTTAATAGAAAGAGGTTTCCAGTGGTCTGGGAGGTGGCATGGTGGATAAAGCACCGGACACTCAAGCATGAGGTCTTGAGTTCGATCCCCGGCAGCACATGTACCAGAGTGATGTCTGGTTCTTTATCTCTCCTCCTTAACAAATAAATAAAATCTCTAAGAAAGAAAGAAAGGGGAAGAAAGAAAGAAAGAAAAAAGAAAGAGAGAGAGAGAGAAAGAAAGAGGTTTCCAGTCCCTCTAGCTGTGAGACAAAAGGTCTTCTTCTGGGCCTGGTGGTGGTGGTGCAGTTGGTTGAGTGTTATCACCTGCAGGGGGGACATTTTCTGAGCAGTGCTGCAGCTCTTTCCCTGTTTCCCTCCCTCTCCATTTCCCCCTCCCCTCTCAATATCTCTCTATCCTATCAAATAAAAAATAGAAAGGAAAAGGGAAAAAAAAGAGGGGAAAATGGCTGCCAGGAGTGGTGCATTTGTAGTGCCAGCTCCAAGCCCCAGCAGTAATCCTGGTACCAACAGACAAAACAACCTTCTGGAAGGGGGACTGGGAGTAGGGAGTGAGGCTGACACAGAGGTGGAGCCAGCCCCTCCCTCTCTGCTGAGATCCCCATCCACCCTCCCTAGAGGGGTGCTCACCCAGTCTTCCTAATACTAGAATGTTTGAGTCACTGGAGCCAAGAGATTATCTACCTGTTATTCATTCATTCAGCAACCCCAGATGTGCCCCACCCCAACCACAGCCTAAAGGCCCATCCTCCCCTGGCCCCTTACTTCACAGAGACAAGGACCCCAATGTCCAGTGCTGTCACTACTGCTCAAAGAGAACACAGGGAACCTTCCATCCGCCCGACTGTCAACTTTTCAGCATATCTGTTGAATTACTTATTTATTTCTTTAGAGGCCAGAGCACCATTTCATGCTGTTCTAGCACATGCTAGGGTCAGAGCCTTCCACATGCAAGCCTCCCTCCTTCTACCTGCAGAGCCTCCTGAATCCATTTCTTTCACTCAGCACTGTGCTGAGTGTTGGGGAAACATGTTAAACAAAGTGGGGCAGAAACCCAATCAATGGGTGTTTTCTATCTCGACAGCGGTGGGAAGGGGGTGGTTACTAAATGGACAAACTTCAGGCTAAATGTGGGGGACTGACCAAAGTCATCATCTCTTCCTACTATTGCACTGAAAGAGGCACTAAATGCCCATCAGGGGAGTCAGGCTGTAGCTCAGCGGGTTAAGGGCAGGTGGCGCAAAGCGCAAGGACCAGCATAAGGATCCCAGTTCGAGTCCCCGGCTCCCCACCTGCAGGGGAGTTGCTTCACAAGTGGTGAAGCAGATCTGCAGGTGTCTATCTTTCTCTCCCCCTATCTCCCCTTCCTCTCTCCATTTCTTTATGTCCTATCCAAAAACAACAATATCAATTACTACAACAATAAAACAACAAGGGCAACAAAAGAGAAGAAAGAAATATATTTTTTTAAATGTTAAAAAAGAAAGGCCCATCAGGAAAACTAAAGTGGGTGAGATGATGACAGTAAGGGAGAAAGAAATGTCATCACCTTTTTGGAAGGATGGAAGAGTGACAACTGACTTCATAGGATAGGGGAGGCTTAAAGGGTCTACCTTGCAGAGGAAGAGGTCCCTGAAAGAAGGCTACATAACCCCTGCATGGTCCCTAGGTGTGAGGAGGAAGATGGGGTGGGGCTGGACCCGGGGCAATGATCAGACCTGCTGGGCTCTCACCTCCCTGTACCCTTCCTCCAGATGGGAGAGACAGAGGGCCACCCTGTGAAGAAACTGGACCAGAGAGCTCCAGACTCAGGAAGCCCGTGTGCATGGACAGATGGGGTGAAGCGCTGGCCACAAAATGCTGAGAAGGAGTTCAGGTGTGCATACTGAGCTGAGAGACTTTCAGCCTTCTTCTCCAGCAGAGCTCTCTAAATAGAGATAGCCAGGGCTTCACCAAGCTTCCATCTCCCCCTCTCTCTCCTCAGAGGGGAGGTGGGAGAATTCTTCCTGGGAAAATCTGAATGGCCCCAGAGGGCAGGGACAACACTGAACTTGGGGGCAGGGGGGCCTCCCAGAGAAAACACTCTGTTCACCCCTCCTACCATGAAGTCTTCCAGCCCACAGAGATGTCAATCAGGTTTTCTTTTATATACTTCATGCTCTCAAATGTGGACAACTGAGTATCGGCAGACAGTTGAGGAAAGCCTCCATTGGTAAGATCAGATGATCAAGTAGGAAGGGGGGAAAAAAAGTAGGAAGGGAAGATTCAGAATAAGTAGAGATAAGGTTAGGAGTAGGTGAAAACCCAAAACTATATTTTCTCAACATCCTCGGGGAGATAACAGCTGATGTTTCATATTTACTTCACAGAAACAAGCACAGGAGACTATATGTGTAGGGAGAGAGAGAAAGGAGGAGGAGGAGGAGAGAGAGAGAGATGATAGAAAGTAAGAAGGAGAGGAAGGAAGGAAGGAAGGAAGGGAGGGAGGGAGGGAGATAAGGACTGCTGTAATAAGGTCAAAACACAAAGAAGAGTTCATGGGTATTATAAATGATCGCGAAACACCAAGATTCAATAGAAGGCACAGAAGATAAACTACAGGAAATTTCCTCAATCATTAAGCACAAAGAGTGGGACAGATGAGAACAGTAGAGGATCAGTTCAGTAAGTACTGTCTTTGACTGGCTGGGAATTCTAGAAAGAATCAGAGAAAATGGAGGACATCCTTAACTTTGAAATAGCAGGCTGTTTTCTAGCAGGGAGAGATGTCGGCTTTCTGACTGAAGGGTCACTCCAGGCCCATGGTGTGTGGGCCTGATGTATCAGAACCCCAGAGTCTGAATCCTTTTCTAAACACTTCCAGATCTGGAAGCCACCCTCCCCAGGCTGAAGGGCAGTCAAAACAGAAAGGTGAGTTAGAGATTATGTGTCGTGTTTGCTCATGTGATAGAAATAGTATTGATAAGTTCTTCCAGTTCTGTTGAAATCACGAGAGAGAGAGAGAGAGAGAGAGAGAGAGAGAGAGAGATTGAAAGTCTTGATTAAATCACAGAGAAGAAAGCAGACCCCCAACACGAGGAAATAGCACAGAGCTGTACAAGAAAGGAAACATAATCATCGTGTAGTGCTGGCTCCAGAGTGATGGGTTTTTTAGTTATGGTTGGGCAAAAAAGAGGATATTGATTTAACTTTTAAAAGTGTGATACAAGTACATTATGGGAAGACGCAAAGCTATGAGCTAAGACTCCTAACAGGAAGTCAGGAGACAAGGTCACAAAGCCCTCTGTCAAAAGAAATGGAGTTAGAAAGAGAGAGACAGAGAGAGTGGTGCCGCCTCCCTGCTGTGGGCAGCAGTGGCTCCTCTCTGAGGAGAAGCCTGAAGGGAGTCCCCAGGGGTGACGGGCAGCTTCAGATTTCTGGTGGCAGTTTGACTCCACAGCTGCTGGCATGGGGCCGGCCGGCTCGGGGGTGGGTAGACTTACACATATCTGCACGTCTCACCGCAAGGAAAACACCTCCAGAGGGGTAAAGGAAAGAGCCGCAAGCGAATGGCGCGCTCTGAGGGCATGTGCTGTGAGGGGTCTGGGGCCCTAATGCATTCACTCTGGAAAGCGCCCAAAGACAAGAAGGAGCAAAGGATGGAGAGAAGGATGGAGCAGCAGAAAGCCGTGTAACAGAACCAGAACACAAAATGTCAGCTCTTGGATGGGTCCATGGGTCGTCATGGTCAATTCATTCAATCTTTGTATATATTTGCAGTTTTTGTTGCTATAAGATGCTAGGAGAAGAAGAAGGAGAAGGAGGAGGAGGAGGATGGTATTTGGATGAAGGGATCTAAATGCCAGGAGGAGCAACCAAGAGTTGAAGGTGATTGTCTCTGGAGGGAAGGAGGTGCTCTGCTTCTCATGGAAAACCTCTGGAAGTTATTTGACTTTTAAATTCTGTGCGTGTACTACTTTGGTTTAAGGGAAAAATAAGTAAATAAAAGCTAAGAAAGAAACGAAGGAGGGGCTGGGGGGTGGCATATCGGGTTGAGCCACATGTTACAATGTGTAAGGACCCGGGTTTAAGCCCCCAGACCCCACCTGCTGGGGGAAAGCTTCACAGGTGGTAAAGCAGGGCTGCAGGTCTCTATTTCTCTCTATCTCTCTCTCCCCCTCCTCTTAATTTATGGCTGTCTCTATCCAATAAATAAGTGAAGATAATAAAAAAAAAATTGTATTGGTGTATTGCACCAAAGTAAAGGGCTCTGGAGTGGAGGGAGTATTCAGGTCCTGGAATATGATGGTGGAGGAGGACCTAGGTGGGAGGTTAGAGTGTTATGTGGAAAACTGAGAAATGGGACACATGTATCAACCACTATATTTTACTGTCGACTAAGAACCATTAATTCCCCCCAATAGAGGGGGGTAAGAAAAGAAGGACATATTTGTTGATAAGTATTCTAAGATAAGACAAGTATTTGCACAAAAGTAAGTAGCTCATAGTTCAGGAGACACCATGAAGGTTAAACACCCTGGTAGTGAGAGGCAGGGGTCTTCCCCCTCACACACACACACACACACACACACACACACACACATACACACTCACAAGTTGTGAGTTGGGTAAGTTCTCTCTTTGCCCCCAAGAAGGTGGGTTTCCAGGTAACAAGAAGAACAGTCCCAGAGGCTCTGGCAGGAAGTGGGCCAGTGGGCCTGGGTATAGGGAGGAGGAAGGGAAAGTTGGGGAAGGGGAGGATGAGTCACACCCTGTGTCTTCAGCCACAGGTAGAAAGTCCCCGGTGACAGGCAGGTCTCTGGCAGAAGCTGGTTCCTAAGTTATCTGCTTGTTCTAATTCCTGCTCTTTTGTCTTTCTCCCCTGTTGCTGCTGTGCTATGTCAAGTCTGTGCTCTGGAACCCGGGACAGATTTCAGGCTTAAGCTGTGTGTCCTTGTCACAAAAGCTGGCAGGCGGTGGGGGGGAGGGGGAGATGGTGTCACTCAGACTTTAGTCCTGGTGCTTGAGAAAAGGGGTTTCTGAGGAAAGGATCCTCATCTGTCTGCCACACCCCCACCCCACTCCCTGGCTAGGCCAATATCCGGGTCCTCCTGGGTTTGACCTTGGAGAGAGGGCCTGGGTGGCAGACTAGCGCAGGAGGCCACAGCCTCCCACATCTGTACACAGGCTGCAAAGACTCATCACCCATAGGGAGAGTAAGGAGGCTGTAGAAAATAGGGACTCAGGCCCATCAGGAAGGGGTGCCTGCCTTTGGAAAGTACAGACCCCAGGGAATGGCTGCTTGTTCTTCTTGAGCAAGGTCAAGGTCCCCATCCCCAGCAGCACTTCCGGGGCTCCCTCTGTCACGCTGACTAGAATGTGGGGGGTAGACACAGGGCATCCTGGTTCCAGGGAAGTGGAATCAGAGGAGAGAGGTGGTGGCGGGTGGGGGTAGGCCTGGGAGGAGTTAGGCTGAGTCACACTGAAAGAGCAGAATTTTCCAGTGTGGCAAGTGGAGGGGACTGGAGCACTAGAGGGGGCAGGAGTGGGGGAAGGTCTCCGGGGGACAAGGAAAAGCTGGGGACAAAGGTGGGGAGGGCTGAGCCTGCGTGGGCTGTGGGGTTGCTAGGAGCTGCAGTAGGAGCCTGGAGAGCAGGAGGTGCCCACAGCTTGGTGTGAGAGACAGCCATGCACCTCTGGCTGGCAGGTGCCCGCCCCTGGTGACAGTGACTGGCACTGAGCAGGGACGCCCAGGGCTCTGGCACGGAGCCAGCAGCTGCCATCGCAGAGGTTTTTATGCTAATGCCACCTGTCAAGCCGTCAGCGCTCAGGGCAGCTGGACTTGACAGGGAGGCAGCTGGGTCCCCTGGGCTTTGCTTCCCCAGAGCCCCTGAAGTCCTAAGAGATGGCCAGCCAGAAACCTGGAGCCGAGGGCCCACAGGAGCTGGAGGGGGAGAGGGAGATGTGGGGGGGGGCTGCAAAGGGGAGTGGGGAGCACTGCACCTCACCCAGGGTTTCACCCTCCTGTAAATACCACCCACTCTAAAGGGGACCCTACGTGTCAGTGGGTGGTTCAGTGGGGAAGTGTAGGACTTGCATGCCCAGGGACCCAAGCCAGATCCCTGACATTGCACCAACAAGAAGCATGTTCTGGTTCTTAAATAAATAATAAGTAATAACATAAATACATTAGCTAATTAATTAATATGACTCTAGAAGCTGGACGTTTCCAGTGGGGCAGGGAGCAGAGAATTCCCTCTGGATCGTTTAGAGCAGCCCCCAGGCCCTGTTCAAGGAATGGAACAGAAGAGGGCAGAGAATGACCTGGGTCATGGCCTGGGCCCTGCCACTCTTGCTGTGTGAAGTTGGCCAAGATATGGTGCCTCTGTGGACCCTCACTCCTCCTCTAAAGTGATGGTGGTGGCAGTGGGTCAGAAGCACTTGCTGATTTAACCCCCGTTTACTGGGCATCTCTGGTGTCAGGTGCTGTGCTGAGTGACACAAAGATGTGTAAGCACAGCCCCTCAGGGCAGACAGGCTCAGCGGGTCTTCTAGTGGAGCAGATAGCTGCCTCCTCAGGCCAGGACTCAGTTGTTGGATTTCTAGGGGACCCCAGGAGAGGGAGAGCACTTCACGGCTATTCACTTGTGTGTGTGTGTGGTGGGAATCTACCCCCAAAAGCACATCAGGGACCTAACCTGTGCCTGGGGACTGTGAGGTTCTTGAAAGTCAGCTTCAAAGTCATAGGGTGGGTGGCCCGTTCCTGGCTCCCAGTGGCTGTGTGACCTTGGGTGATGTATCACCAGTCTCTGATTCGTACAAGGGCCCCATCCCCAGTTGTCCTGAGAACTGGCTGCTTCTAGAGGCCTGGCCACTCTCCTCCAGGTCATCTGCCTCCTCAGAGGGGAGCCAGGTGGTGTGACACAACAGGTGGGGCCTTGAGAAGGAAGGACCAAGGGGCACTGTGGGTGTCTGCTCCTTGCCTACCACCTGTCAGTAACACCACAGGTGCAGACACTTCCTGTCACTGGTTTGTGGAAGCCATTCTGGGCATTGAATTGTGTCGGCCATCAAACACGCCCATGTCACCAACCCCAAGGGTCTGCCAGGTGTTCCAGGGTGCGACATGCAGGCGCCAGTGGCCTGCCTGGACTGATGCCTTGCTTGGTGAGTCTGATCTGATGTGGATCTTAAATCTGCCAGCAGTGCCTCTGAGCTGTCCACACAAGGATGGGGTGAGAGTGCGGGGGGGGGGGGGATGCTCAGAGTTAGGATCCAGCACTTTTAAGGCTCAATGGCTGCTTGGCACTGTCCCTTGCTAGTCATGCCCGGCGAGGCTGCCACCAGGCCACAATAGGCCTCCAGTGGGCAGAGACGAGGGTCTGTAGGGCAGGCATGGTAGCACAATTCACACACTCCACCAGCTCTGACTCCCAGACAGGAGCTCCTAAATCAGGCTGGGGAGATAGCAAAGTGGTTCTGCAAAAAACATTCATGCCTGAGGATCTGAGGTCCTAGGTTCAATCCCCAGCATCATCATAAACCAGAGCTGAGCAGTATCTCTCTCCTTCTCTCTGTATCTTTCTTTAATTAAAATGAAATTTTTTTTTAAAAAAAAGAGCTCCCAAGTCACACTGAGTACTAAGCAGAGGACCTTTCAATTTTAGTGGCTAGGGATATGATTTACTCATTTCATAAAATAGAGAGGGAGACCACAGTGCCACTCTGGTAGAAATAATGCCAAGGACTTGGGGTTCACACAGGTAAACCCTGCACTCTACCTGAGAGCCACCACCTTCCCTGCCACAGGGCAAGGGATTTGGAAAAGTGACAAAGCGGGGCCAGGTGGTGGCACACCTGGTTGAGCGTACACGTTATAGTGCTCAAGGATCTAGGTTCAAGTCCCTGGTCCCCACCTGGAGGGAGAAAGCTTCACAAGTGGTGAAGCAGGGCTACAGGTATCTTTCTGTCTGTTCCTCCCTATAACCCTTTTCCTTATCAATTTCTGACTGTGTCTATCCAATGAATAAATAAAGATTAAGAAAGAAAGAAAGAAAGAACGAGAAAGAAAGAACGAGAAAGAAAGAAAGAAAGAAAGAAAGAAAGAAAGAAAGAAAGAAAGAGAAAGGAAGGAAGGAAGGAAGGAAGGAAGGAAGGAAGGAAGGAAGGAAGGAAGGAAGGAAGAGAAGTGACAAAGCCAGGATTTCAAGAGCCTTAGAAGGCAGTTTATTTTGACCTGGTTATTTCACAGAAGGGAATACTGAAGCCAGCGAGTCACATTGCCTTTCCTGAGTCTCCTTCCTGTCTCACCTTTGAGTCCCATTCCCCACCACGGGAGCAGAAAATATGTGTCCAGTGTTAGGGAACTGAAGCAAAGAATCGAGGCCCAGAGAAGCAGTGTGGTTCCCTCAGAGCCAAGCCCTAGATCAGCCACAAGCACTGGCCAAACCAGGGCTCTGGACACCAAGAGGGTCTCTTGCCAAAACACCTTCTGCCCACTCCCTGCCTGACTTCCTGCTGCCAGGCAGCCCTGCTCACATGCCTTGGAGCCCCCTGAGCAAAGCATACACACTGATGCTGCTCCTGTTCTGGGTGGACTCCCCATCCACAGCACCCCCACCACAGCCCCAAGCACCTGGCAGAGAAGTCGGCCTTCCAAACTGCCCTTTGTCAGCTACTCCGCTGAGCAGAAGACACCGCAGCCGGAGAAGGAGCCCCGAGTGCCAGCGAGGCTCCCAGCTGGTATCAGGAGGATTTTCATAAACACAACTGTCTGTGTCTGGGCAGCCATGTGGAAAGTTGCAATATAACCCACTGATGTCATATGGCAAGGGAAACAAGATTTCCAGAGGCAGCCGCCTGCTCCACCCAACCTCTGTGCCCAGCAGAATCCCAGACAGGCTAGAGAAGGAGATGGATGGACAGGAGGAGAGGGGTGGGGAGAAAGCCAGTGACAAACTGCCAACAAAGTTGGATGCTCAGGCCTCCAGGATGGGGGGGGGGGTCGGACAGGGAGGGAAGGTCTGCCTTCATGGAGACCAAAGCTGTCTGGGGTTTCAGGGCTGCTGGGTACAGGGTCACTCCCACAGCACCCCCTGTGTCCTATCTGATGATGGGATCAGGTCCTCCAAGGAAGGCAGGGAAGTGGGGTGCACTGAGCTCTCCCTGCTACTATTCACCTCAAATCCCTGGACATGGGGATCCACCTGGCATTCCTCTTGCTCCCACCCTCTGGCTCTCCTGCCCCTTCAAATCTCCAGATATTAGATTCCTGCCACCCACACTGTCACCAACTCCTGGCTTATAGCTAAAGACTCACTCAAGTTCAGCCTTGGCGCAACCTTGGTCCTCCATAGAAGACGGGGAGGGGGTGTGTGGAGAGGGGTCTGTGCCGTCTCTTGGGCACCTCACTCCTCCACCATCTCCATCACTTAGAGGGCCTAACCTGGGCCACTCAGTTTCTCTGCAGTTACCTCTTCTCCAAAATGGGGGAGTAGGGAGGTCATGATATTGAAGTTTCCCTTTAGATCAAAAAGTCTATTATTGTATGGCTATTTACACATAAAGAGGAGGGCCATGCAGATGACAGCTGCGGTATATATCTATATATTTATACCTGTCTATTTTTATCTATAGACACAGATAGATAGATCTGTGTTTATAGACACAGATGGATACAAAGACAGACAGACAGACAGATAGATATATCTGTGTTTATAGACATAGATAGATAGATAGATAGATAGATAGATAGATAGATAAGCAGACAGTCATAGATATTTGCTGGTATCATCACTGAGGCTTTACCACTCCAGGCTGACTTTTTCAAACAGAAACCAGGAAGAGTCAGAAGAAGAGAAGGACAGACAGCACAGCACCAGTGCTTCCCCCCAGTGCCCAGGGCTGATGTACACATGACACTTGCTCAGGAGGCCTATCCTGCCCATCTGGAAAGAATATACTTTCAGGAAACCTGAAAATCAAGATGAAGCATTAAGGAAAAATGCCCACTTCACCAGTCTAGCTCAGGTAAGATCTGTCTCTGTTAGCCTTTAGAATGTGTTACATGAGTAAGTTTATATCCCTGCATTCTAAAATAAAAATGTTACCCCCCCAGTAATCTTTTACAATCTGCACTTTAATCACCATGGGATGCATGGTTCGCATTTTCTCACACAACTATTCTACAACATGGCATTTTCTTGTATTTGTACTTTTACCTACTATTTTTAATCTCTAGGCAAATTGCAGACAAAGGAATACAAATGGCCCATAAACATGTGAAAGCATTCTGTTTCAATAACAGTCACAAGAAAGCAAGGGACGATTATTTTTTAGACATTTCTTAATCTTTTAAAAAATATTTTTCAATTTATTATTGGATAGAGACAGAAAGAAATTGAAAGAGGAAGCAGAGACAGGGAGAAAGACAGATACCTGCAGCCCTGCTTCACCACTTGTGAAGCTTTCCCCCTGCAGATGGGGACCAGGGACTTGAGGGACTATTATTTTTACATATCAGATTAGCTTAGGTATTTTTTTTTCAAGCTAAGAAATTCTAGATAGTTACTTGGATAATGAGAAGGATAATCTCTGATGTGGGTAGGAGGGTGAGAATCTACCTCTCTGGAACATAGAGTTATGCATCAAACTTTAAAACCACTTAAATGATTCCATGCCTGGGGACTGAACCCGTGTGAACCTGAGGATGAAAAGTTACGAGCACAGGGAGAGCTGCTAAGCCTTGTTCATTCGCAACGGCAGAGCCTTGACGGCAGCCTAAATATCAAATAGAGAAGTGGTGACGATGAGGCATTCCAAGCAGCAAAATAGTATGCAGTCATTAAAAATCACACTGCAGCTCTGGATGTAAGAAGAAAGACAGAGAGAACACCAGACACAACTCAGCTCTGGCACAAGCCCTGTGCTCTGCCAATGAGCTCCCTTCTTGCTGTCTGATCCAGACCTGGCTAAAGGATGGACCTGATCTTCCCAGTTCAGTCAACTGCACCAGATAGAGGGAGTGGAAACCTCTAAGTCTCCTGGGAAGTTCTAGGGCCCAGATATTAAAATATTATCCCCACTGTCACCTGGGCCATGGAGCTGTGTCACCAAGGACAGTGAAGAACGAGGGCACTGCACACAAGCAGTGAGGTGTGTGTGTGTGTGTGTGTGTGTGTGTCTGTGTGTGTGTGTGTGTCTGTGTGTGTGTGACTGTGCGCGAAGCTCGGGCTGTAATAAACACACATTGACGATCCCCACGGGGCCTTCCTAATGGAGGAGATGGATACACTCCAGAGCAACCCCAGGGGTTTCCACACAGCTCTGACTAAACTCCCTATAAAATCAATCCTGTCTTTTCACCAGTTCTGACAGGGTGTTCTAATATTAATCCACTCTCCTTGTCAGTCAGCTCCCCCAACAAAGGTTTTAATGATCTTTAACCAGGCATAATAAACATGGCACACTCAGGCAGAGAACGTTCAGACCTGGGTGCCCGGGCCCCTCAGGGCCAGTGCTGGGAGGGGTGAGAGGACAAAGTGACCCTCTGGACTCCCTGAGCCATCTGCTATCCCCTGAAGGGTCCCCTCCAGGAGGGAAGCCTGACTGAGTGCAGCAGTGAGAGTCACTGCCCTGCCCCACAGGACTCCCTTCTTGAGCTGTCAAAACTTTGGACAGCTCCTTGGAGCTGCACTTTCCTAGCTGCTCTGGCCTGTGTTTCTTCCTGCATCTCCAGAGCAGGGCCTGGATGGAGACTCCAGGGAAAGGGACTGAGGAGGGATCTGGGCTCTGGGCTCTCAGCCTGACCCTCCCAGCACCCCAACCCAGTCATCCCAATATTTGTATTCTTTATATTCAGAGAGAAAGTGTGGGGCCTTGCATAAGCCGAGGTCAAGCTTGGCGCGGGCCATCAGGGGGGACCCCTGGATGCCTGGGAGGTAAAGGCCTTCTGTCAGTTTCCCCAGGGGCTTTTTGCCTCTATGGGTTGAGCAAGAGGGAACCTGCCAAATGGGTCCCAGCCCCCCATGAGTCTCCTTTGTGCAAGGACCCACATCCCCTCTATGCTAGCTGGTGGTTTTCACTTCCTCATTCTCCAAACTAGCTTGCCGACTTACCCAATGGTTACATCTCATCATCATCTCTCTGTCCCCTGCTGTCTTGACCATGTATGGTATCCCTTAACATTCCTGACTATATAAGGCTAGACCACAGTTGCCCTGTTCTCTCCCCTAATGCAACCTATAAAAATTCTTGCTTGCCATGCAATAAATGTGCTGTTCATAGGCAAATAGTGTCCTGGGGTGACCCTTGCTTTCGTCGCTTGCCATGATCCACAGGGAAAGAACCCCCAGCTGGTACTCACCCCTGCTGCCCTCGATTTGACCTTTTCAGCCCCCTCCTCTGGTACGCAACAGAGTGGGTCAGCTGACTCGGTCAGATTGAGAAGCAGGGTCCTCATCAGGACCTCAACAAGAAAGAGAGAGGAGAGATACCTCAGCACCACCTCACCACTCGTGGAGCTCACCCAGTGCCACCCACAGTGCTCATAGGTAGTGCCAGCGTTGAGAAGCCAAGAATGCCAGTGGGTGAGCTATCTGCTGCCCCTACACCTCCCTGACCCCCACCTGCCCTGCACCTGTCCACCTGTCTCCTCTGCCTGTCTCTTATGGTCCCACATGTGTCCTCTCTGGAGTCTCGAGGGACACAGACCAGAAGAGAAAGACAACAGGGGTGGGGGTGGGGGCGGCAGGTGCTGCAGAGTCAAGTGTGAGGACAAGCATGGGTGGGAAAAGAGGGCCTCCCCCGCCTCAGTTGTTCTACTTCTAAATTCCCCTGCCTCCTTGGCTGTGTGGACTTCACTTGCATCAAGCATCTGCTCTAGGCCATCCCCAGCCCCTGTTCCCCTCTCACTGGAGACAGCCGGTTCAGGAGGCAGCAGGAGAAGCTGTGGCCTGAGCCTCCCAGCAGCTCCTTCGGGCAGAGCCTGGGGGGTGGGCTCTGACTTCAAAAATCACCCAATGGCTCTGAGATGTTAAATGTGGGTCGCTGGCTGCTCCAGCATCCCTGGGAACGTCCAGCTTCTCCCTGAGGGTCTCAGAGAGCTGTCCCGGTGTGGGGGAGGGGCAGAGAGGTGCCTTCACCATTTTGATGGAACTTGGTTTGATCTCTTCACATTACTCACACAGGTATTTTAAGACAGTCAGGGGCAAAACAGAAAAAGTGGTAGAGTGACTGTCACCAGTTTCATCCACGGTGAACATCTCAGTGCACAGCTTCCCAATATTTTTTTCTCTTGAAAGTACTAAATCAATGTTTACCCTTGGATTTGAGCCAGCATGCCTGTGCTTTTGCCTGGGGGAGAGAGAAGGTTCCAGCCCAGGGTTTACCGGGGGATCATGGGTCTCCTCCATGTTAAACTTACAAAAAGTAGATCAGGCCTGGAAACAGCACATGCGGGAAGGCCAGTGCCTTACCACTCAAGAGGGTCTGAGTTCAAATGCTGGTGTCACATGGGAACACCACAGCACCCAGAGTAGCTCCACAGTAAGTGGGAGTAGTGCTGTGACATTGTTCTCTCTCTCTCTCTCTCTCTCTCTCTCTCTGTTTCTCTCTTTTTGTTTCTCTTTCTTCCTTGCCTTCCCACATCCCCCTACACTCTTTCTGAGAGGGGAAGTCAGCAGGGAGAAGTGGAATCATACATATAAGAGCTCCCTTCCCCCAACTGCAAAAACCAATACATTGATGAATCATTCAATTAAGACCAGAAGGAGATGATCGCTGATGACCTTACATGTGTCCATGGTTTCCTCAGGCAGAGTACCTAAAGAGTGCCTGGCATACAGTAAACAGGAAGTAACTGTGCCTCTGAATACTTTTGTTTAGAGACAAAGTGGCAGAGAGAGACAGAGACAGAAAGCTTCCTTGGATGTGGTGAGAGCTGGGCCTCATGCATAGTGAATCAGCACGTTAGCCAAGTGAAATGGCTCACTGGCCCAGTACACAGGGCATCAATGTTGGAGCAGTAATAATAGCTGGTAGTCACAGACAGATCATTGCCACCATTGTTATTTGCATTGTCTGCCCTGTGGAGGGGGAAATAGCCCCCCCACCAACCACCACACACACACACACACACACACACACACACACACACACGCACACACACACACACCAGGCTTCCCTGGGGGAGTGTAAGCACCCAGCTGTGTGGCAAGGAGGTCACAGAAAGCCAGGCCTCGGGAGCCTAGAGCTGGTTCTTCGCTGTGACTGGGCATGCACACACCCCAGTAACACTCAGCCTTGACAATTTGGGTCTGTGGTGTCCATTCCTGCACACATGTACACTGTAGCACCCAAAGCTCACGGCCATATCTCCCCAAGTCCCCTTGTCTGTTGCATATTCATTTACAGAAACAGCCCCACCAGTCTATATGCAAGTAAGGCTTGCATGTGCATGTCAAGAATATCCGTACAGCCTTCACTGTACAATATGTGTAAGATGGTCCCATCCTACTGGTGTATACACCATGCACACACTAGCTCTGAAGCTCTGTTTGTGTGTCTGTTCCATGTAAATATTCCACACGTTCTATTGTCTGTATCTTTGCATCATAGGAGCTCACCCAAGACCCTAATTTTTCCCATGGTCACACACTAACATTTTCCTGTCATGTGCATGTCTCCAGGGGAGCCCCCAGATGCCCTACTTGGCATGAGCAGACACGTGCCCACTTCTGCTCACACGCAGCCCAGCCCAAGCCCTCCACCTGCACAGGCAAGGGCAGCTGTATGGGTGCCCAATTAAAAATAACAAGATGAGTGGCTGAGAAAGTTGTGGTCTATATACACACTACTTAGCTATTAAAAATGATGGATTCCCCTTCTCCACCTCATCTTGGATGGAGTTTGAAGGGATTATGTTAAGTGAGACAAGTCAGAAAGAGAAGGATGAATATGAGGTGATCTTACTCATGGACAGAAGTTGAGAAATAAGAACAGAAAGGGGAAACACAAAGCAGAACTTGGACTGGGTTTGGTGTATTGCACTAAAGTCAAGGAATCAGAGGGAGAGGGGGCCTTTCAGGCCCTGGTGCACAACGGTGCAGGAGGACCGGATGCAGGGGTGGTGAGAATGCTTTGCAGAAAATGGAGAAATCTTACACGTGTACCAATAACTGTATTTACTGTTGACTATAAACATTAATACCCCCACCAAAAAATTAAAAATAAATAAAAATGTTACAGTTGTTTTTAAAAAGTACATCAAGTGACTGAGTCCATGACAGACTCTATCCAGTAATGCAGATGTGCAAGTGAGAAAGAACATCTTGGGTGATGCCGGGGTTTTGATCCCTAGCATCTTGTATGACGACTGGTGTTCCTATAACTCTCTGGTAAAATAATCCTAGAAGAAGTGGAGGAGGAGGAAGAAGAGGAGGAGGAGAAAAAAAAAGAAAAGGAGAAGGTAGAAGTAGTAGAAGAGGAGGAAGAAGAATAAGTAGAAATGGTAGAAGAAGGAGAAGGAGGAGAAGAAGAAAAAGGAGGAGAAGATGGAGGAGGAGGAGAAGAGGAAGGAGAAGCAGGTGAAGAAGAAGAGGAAGGAGAAGAAGGAGAAGAAAAAGAGGAAGAGGAGGAGAAAGGAGAAGAAAAGGCATGAAAGTTCTGGGCATTCAGACTAGAATCAGATTGACTTGAAAATAACCCCAGAAGAAGAACAACAAAGGAATCCTAAAGCAACCAGAAGGACAGAAATAACTAAAGTTAGGGCAGAAATCAATAACATTGAAAATAAGAAAACCATACAAAAGATCCACGAAAGTAAATGTTGGTTCATCTAAAGAGTGAAAAAAATTGACAAACCTTTATCCAGACTCACAAAACAAAAAAGGGAGAAGACCTAAATAAATCGGATAGTAAATGAAAGAGGAGATATCACAATAGACACTGCAGACATTCAACATATCATGCTAGGCTACTATGAACAACTCTATGCCACCAAGTTAGAGAACCTATAAGAAATGGACTATTTCCTAGATACCTCAAACTTCCAAAATTAAATAAAGAAGAACTAGATAATATGAACAGGCCCATCACAGCTAATGAAATTGAAACAGTTATCAAAAACTTTCCCAAGAATAAAAGTCCTAGACCAGATGGTTTTACAAATGAATTCCACAAAACCTTCAAAGAAGAACTAATACCTCTACCTTTAAAAGTCTTCCAGAAGATTGAAGACACTGGAACACTCCCTTCAAGCTTCTATGAAGCCAACATCACTCAGATACCAAAAGCAGACAGGGGCACAACCAAAAATATATGATGAGATATTGAACAAAATATTGAACAAAATTCTAGCCAATCAAATACAGCAGTATATTAAAAAGATTGTTCATCACGACCAAGTGGGGCTTATCCCAGGCATGCAAGGTTGGTTTAATATACGTAAATCAATCAGTGTGATCCACCACATCAACAAAAGCAAGACCAAAAACCACATGGTCATATCAATAGATGCAGAAAAAGCCTTCGACAAAATTCAACATCACTTTATGATCAAAACGCTACAAAAAATTGGGAATAGATGGAAGATTCCTTGTTGCTTTCCCCGGTCTGGCTTCACGGGCGGGTAACAGACGACCCGGGACTCATGGCTGGGTTGTACGCAGTATCTCTTTATTCATGCAGGACGCAGCGCAATCTATACCAAGCTAAGCTAAACTAAACTATCTAACTACAAACAATCTTATCTTTATAAATATACTAGCCCAGTAGGGTGGGAACAGGATGCGACACAGAGAGGGTGGAGAGAAAAGTGACTGGTGAAAATCAGGGTATGACAAGGAGAGGGGGCGGAGCAGGTGAGAATTCTACCACTAAACTACCAATGCCCTGGAGCGAAGGTGGTGCTTGTTAACAGAGGTTATGTAACTAGAATGAAGTGGTTATGTAAATAGAATGCAGTGTTAAGCAGGGGGGATTTAAACCAAATGAAACAGAAGGGGTTTTTAGAAGCATACCAACAATTCCTCAAGATTGTGGAGTCTATATATAGCAGACCTACAGCCAACATCATACTCAATGGTGAAAAACTGTAAGTATTTCCCCTCAGATCAGGTACTACCCTAGGGCTGCCCACTATCACCATTATTATTCAACATAGTGTTGGAAATTCTTGCCATAGCAATCAGGCAGGAGCAATGAATTAAAGGGATACAGATTGGAAGAGAAGAAAACAAACTCTCCCTATTTGCAGATGACATGATATTATACATAGAAAAACCTAAAGAATCCAGCAAGAAGCTTTTGGAAATCATGAGGCAATACAGTAAGATGTCAGACTACAAAATTACATACAAAAGTCAGTGGCATTCCTCTACGCAAACACTAAGTTAGAAGAAGTTGAAATCAATAGATCAATTCCTTTTGCTATAGCAACAAAAACAATAAAATATGTAGGAATAAACCTAACCAAAGAAGTGAAAATTATACTGAAAATTATGAGTCACTACTCAAGGAATTGGAAAAGACCAAAAGAAGTGGAAAGATATTCCATGTTCATGGTTTGGAAGAATTAACATCATCAAAATGAATATACTACCCAGAGCCATATACAAATTTAATGCTATCCCCATCAAGGTCCCAACTACATTTTTTAGGAGAATAAAATAAATGTTACATGTTTATCTGGAACCAAAAAAGACCTAGAATTGCCAAAACAATCTTGAGAAGAAAGAACAGAACTGGAGGCATCACACTCCCAGATCTCAATTTGTAGTATAGGACCATTGTCATCAAAACTGCTTGGTACTGGAACATGAATAGACACACTGACCAGTGGAATAGGACTGAGAGCCCATAAGTAAGCCCCCACACCTATGGACATCTTTGACAAAGGTGCCCAAACTATTAAATGGGTAAAGCAGAGTCTCTTCAACAAATGGTGTTAGAAAAAATGGGTTAAAACATGCAGAAGAATGAAACTGAACCACTATATTTCACCAAACACAAAAGTAAATTCCAAGTGGATCAAGGACTTAAGTGTTAGACCAGAAACTATGAGATGCTTAGAGAAAAATATTGGCAGAACTCTATTTTGCATAAATTTTACAGACATCGTCAATGAAACGAATCCAATTACAAGGAAGACTAAGGCAAGCATAAACCTATGGGACTACATCAAATTAGAAAGATTCTGCACAGCAAAAGAAACCAATCCCCAAACAAAGAGACTCCTCACAGAATGAGAAAATATCTTTACATGCCATACACGGACCCCTCACAGAATGGGATAAGATCTTTACATGCCTCACCGAATGGGAGAAGATATTTAAATGCCATACATCAGACAGGAGTTTAATAACCAAAATACATAAAGAGCTTGCCAAACTCAAAAACAAGAAAATAAATGACCCCATCCAAAAATGGGGAGAGGACTTGGACAGAATATTCACCACAGAAGAGATCCAAAAGTCTGAGAAACACATGAAAAAATGTTCCAAGTCTTAGATTGTCAGAGAAATGCAAATAAAGACAACACTTGAGATACCACTTCACTCCTGTGAGAATGTCATACATCAGAAAAGGCAGTAGCAACAAATGCTGGAGAGGTTGTGAGGCAAAGTAACCCTCCTTCACTGCTGGTGGGAATGTAGATTGGTCCAACCTCTGTGGAGAGCAGTCTGGAGAACTCTCAGAAAGCTAGAAATGGACCTACCCTATGCAATTCCTCTCCTGGGGATAGATCCTAAGGAATTCCCCCAACACACCCATCCAGAAAGATCTGTGTACACATATGTTCTTAGCAGCACAATTGGTAATAGCCAAAACCTGGAAGCAACCCAACCCAGGTGTCCAACAACAGATAAGTGGCTGAGCAAGTTGTGGTCTATACCAAAATGGAATGCTACTCAGCTATTAAAAATGGCGATTTCACCATTTTCAGCCCATCATGGATGGAGCTTGAAGAAATCATGTTAAGTGAAATAAGTCAGAAACATAAGGATGAATATGGGATGATTCCACTCACAGGCAGAAGTTGAAAAACAAGATCAGAAGAGAAAACACAAGTAGAACCTGAACTGAGTTGGTGTACTGCACCAAAGCAAAAGACTCTGGGGGCGGGGGGAGGAAGAATACAGGTCTAAAAAGGATGACAGAGGACCTAGTGGGGGTTGTGTTGTTATGTGGAAAACTGGAAATGTTATGCATGTACAAACTTGTATTTACTGCCAAATGTAAAACATTAATCCTCTAATAAATAATTTTTTTTAAAAAGTAGATGCTGTGGATATGAAGACTGCGTAAAACACTTCCCAGTATAAAATAAAACATTGAAAATTAAAAAAAAAAAAAAAAGAACCCCAAAAGAGCGTGACCAGTGACTACATTCCCAGCCAGGACCGGTGGGTATGAAGGGCCTGGAGGTGCTCAAGCAGAAGGAGTTTAACTCTTTCATCCAGCCCACTGATCATGGTGACAGTCATGGGGGGTGGGGGGTGGCTGTGACGTGTGACTGTAACCATGGTCACTCTCCTTTGGGGCTCTTCTCAAAAGTCAGTCTGACTCTAGTCTGAATGCCCAGAACTTTCATGTCTAGAGAAGACAACCAGCAAATCCTGTCTTCCAGACCAACACTGACCAGCCCAGGGTTGGTTTTGGTAAGTGAGTTTGTACTGGGAAACAGTCACATTCACTTTACGTATCATCTGGGGCTGCCTTTGTGTTGTTAGGACTGAGATCAGTAGTACATCTGAGGTGATGTGGATAACTATATCTAAGACGCTTACATTCTTACCCTTTATTTATTTTTATTTGTTTATTTGTTTTGCCTACAGGGTTATCACTAGGACTTGGTGGTGGCACTGAGAATCCATTGCTCATGGCAGCATTTTTTCCCCATTTTATTGCATAGGACAGAGAGAAATTGAGAGAGGAGGGGGAGCTAGAGAGGGAAAGAGAAAAACAGAGATCTGCAAGCCTGCTTTGCCACTTGTGAAGTATCCTCTTTATACGTTGGGAGCCAAAGACTTGAACCTGGATCCTTGTGAGCATCCTTGTACTTAGTATTATGTGCACTTAACCAGATCTACCACTTCCCAGCACCCCCATTTTGACCCTTTATAGAAAATATTTGCCAGCCTGGTATGAAATATGGAGATGGTGGTTCTAGTCAGATCTTCTCTAGTCAAATCAACAGATCTTCTAGTCAGATCTTCTAGTCAAATCAACAGATCTTCTAGTCAGATCTTCTCTAGTCAAATCAACAGATCTTCTAGTCAGATCTTCTAGTCAGATCTTCTAGTCAAATCAACAGATCTTCTAGTTAGATCTTCTCTAGTCAAATCAACAGCCTATGTTCTCACAACAGATTTAAACAAAACAAAACAAAAACTGCTGTGTCTTTAGACACCAAAGACAGGGAAGATGCCCTTAACTCAACCCAGACGTGTATTGAGGTCCGACACCCTTCCCTGGGGTATGGCAGGGTCATTCTGACGCCATCTGTCAGAAGGTGCAAAGGAGGGTGTCAAAGTTCCACCTCACCTCTGATCCCAGACTCTTAGTGCCCGCCCACACCTTGTTCATAACATCCCTCCCCCTCCAGGTTACTTCCCAAGTCTGGACACTGAGGACATAGATGAGGGCAAGAGAGAGAGAAGGAGCTCACAGTAAGAAAGAAGAAGGAGAAGGAAGGAGGAAGAAGAAAGAAGGAAGGAGGAGGAGAAACAAAGACAAGAAAACACAGCCAAACAGAAGGCCAAATGAGGAGAACTTGAGACACTCTGTATTTAAGTGGTCTGAGAAGTAAAAAAAAAAAAAAAAAAAAAGTTGTAGGTGAGAGAACCCACCTTCCAAAATTCCCTCTGGTGGTGAAGCATATAAAAACCAGAACAGCAAATATTATTTCCTCAGCATTCACAAGAAGCAGATCTCATCAAGAAACCTTGTGGCTATTGCAGGAGTCTCCTTTGGTGTGGGAGCCCAGGAAGGCACTAGACTTGGCGAGATATGCCAAGTAAATCTAATGGTGTGCTTTTATTTTCCCCTCAGCAAAACTCTTAATTATGTATCTTGCAACTACGCAAAGAACACAGATTAGCTGCAGCAGCTGTTTGCAGCTGGAGCAGCATGCACCCCAGATGCCTTTTGGAGGAGGAGTCTGAGAAGGGCACGGGTTAAGAGGCTGTTCCAAGATCTGAAATTTCAGGTAAGGAATGTCTGCATTCCAGTGGCCAGAGTCAAGGGTGAGTGGTGGTGAGGGCCAGCTCAGTCCTGCTATCCTAGGAACTGAGGCTGGCTCTTTGAGGACATCTCTGCTAAGGCCACCTCTCTAAGTCTACCCACTCAAAGGCATGCTTGAAGCCCACCCCTGTGTTAAATGCCAATGTGGACTACCAAGGTGTCTCACTACTGCCCCCTTAGTTCTGTCTACAAACTGCACGGAACCCTGCAGCCATGCAGCTGCCACCTAGCAAGCTCAGTGGGAAGAACCGAAACCTCTCTCGCCAGGGAAGAGAAGTCAGGAGAATTCAGAGCTCAGGAACCTAAGTAAGGGAGACAGGTCAGTGGAAAGAAGAGGAGTTGAGCTAAGGACACTAAGCACAAGGGCAAATGTTGAAGTGAATGAGTGGCAACTAACTGTGCCAAAGATAAGATGTGTAGATGGGAGGAGACATTCCATGACTTGACCCCCTCCATTGACACAAGTCAGGGACAGATGTGCTGCTGAGACCATCTATCGGAGATGCAGTGTGTTGTGGCCTGTGAGATGGCACAATGGGTCGAGTGTTGGACTCCCAAAGTGTGAGGTCCAGAGTTTGAGCTCCGGCACCCTGTGTGCCACAGTGATGCTCTGCTTCTCTCCCTCTCTCCTCCTCTCTCATAGATAAATACTTTTTAAAGAGATGCAGTGTGCATGTGTGTACAGGCCTGTCTGCACATAAGCCTCCTACTCTTTGATGCCCTTGGGTAGCAACACGTGGCTCAGGTTAACTGCAGTCACTTAGTACCCAGGACTTGGGTGTACATCTCAGCCCACCACTCACTAGCTGCTGTACCTGCCTCACTGGGTCTAGTCTCTCCATCTGGTTTACTCTAGTTTATGAGAGAAAAGCCAACATGATGCCTTGAATGTATCAATAATAATATGTGGATTTCAAAGTGTTGAGGGCTCACTCTGCTTTTAATGGGCTCCTCCTGGGGTTGTGGGAAAGGGAATTCATTGAAATTTGTGCAAATTCCTTGTGAGCTGTAAAGTGCAGTCATAATACGAACAATAATATTTATTCAGCAACTTACTTTGTGCCAAGCACTGTTCTGAATGTGTAGCATGCATTACCTCCTTCAGACCTCACACTGATGGTACGATACAGGTCTTATTAGAGTCCTGACTGCTCAGAGGAGGACATTTGGCACAGAGAGGTTTTATAAATTCCCAAAGGTCACATCACTAAGCAGTGGGGAGGACCAGGATTCAAACTCTGCAGCTGTACTTCTTGAAAAAGATCCCCCCACAAAGGAAGCTTACTGCACTGCTGGTGGGAATGTTAATTGGTCCAACCCTTATGGAGAGCAGTCTGGAGAACTCTCAGAAGGCTAGAAATGGACCTACCCTATAACCCTGCAATTCCTCTCCTGGGGATAGATCCTAAGGAATTCCTCCAACACACCCATCCAAAAAGATCTGTGTACACATATGTTCTTAGCAGCACAATTTGTAATAGCCAAAACCTGGAAGCAACCCAACCCAGGTGTCCAACAACAGATAAGTGGCTGAGCAAATTGTGGTCTATATACAAAATGGAATGCTACTCAGCTATTAAAAATGGCGATTTCACCATTTTCAGCCCATCATGGATGGAGCTTGAAGAAATCACGTTAAGTGAAATAAGTCAGAAACAGAAGGATGAATATGGGGTGATCTCACTCACAGACAGAAGTTGAAAAACAAGATCAGAAGAGAAAACACAAGTAGAACCTGAACTGAGTTGGCATATTACACCAAAGTAAAAGACTCTGGGTGGTTGGGGGAGGGGGGAGAATACAGGTCCAAAAAGGATGACAGAGGACCTAGTGGGGGTTGTATTGTTATATGGAAAACTAGGAAATGTTATTGTATTTACTGCCAAATGTAAAACATTAATTCCCCAATAAAGAAATTTTAAAAAATTAACTAATGGATTGGCTGACCACTGATTTGCAATACCATAGAATCCCAGAAGTACAATTTCACATCTCTATAAGCACATATGCCTCATCACAGCTACTGCCAAAATTCTAATAAAATCTCTTTTTGTTTTGTTCTGTTTGGGGTGCAGGGGATCAAACCCAGGGCCTTATAAATGCAAATCATAGGCTCTGCCACTGAGCTAATCTCTGTTCCCACTCTACTCAGATCTTTTGCTATTCGCTGATAAACAAAGCCACTTGTTATTATTCAGACAGTCATTCAGGGAGCAGAAAGCAGAAGGAAATAGGCCTGGATCACCTAGGATCATGGGAAGATGGAGGCTAAAGCAAAGACCTGGATTCAGTCATGTAAGCAGTGGGACTAATGGTGGGTGTGGAATCCTAAGGTCTGAATGAGACTTCAGTGCACCAGCATGGGAGCAGGAGGGGGCAAGGATGGTGAACTGGGAATGAGAGTAATGCCACGTCACAGGCTCCCAGCTGGCCCCTCCCTGCTCTCCAAACACCCACTCACAGCGTCCAGCCAGATACATCTTCCTGGGGCAGCTGCTGAACACCAGGTGGGGGGACCTGGCCCCTGCCTTTGTGCAGCTTCTAGCCTACAAGGACGGTACCACACATTATAGGTTTGTTGGGTTTAAGGAGGGGGAAAAAATAAAACAAAACATCTGGTGGCTAGACAGGCAGCTCAGGGGGGTAGAGCACAGGATTTGCATGCATGACCCCCCCCCCAAGTTTGACCACCAACTCTGGGTGTGCTGGAAGAGAGCTCTGTACTCATGCTCTCTCTTGAAATACATACGTCAATATTTTACAGAAAGAAAACAAAGGTCAGGTGTGCTTAGGTTCGTGCTGACTGCTAGTACTACAGCTCACACTCCGGCACTCAGCCCTCCCGCGCGTGATGTGACGTCAGTGCTCTCGGTTGGTGAGAGTGGTTTTCTTCCTCCTCTCTGCCCAGACAGGCCCCTAGCACCTGCCAGCCAGCCCTCCCAGTGTTCTCTGCCACAGGGGAAAGAGAAGGGTGTATAGGGTGTTGTCATCAGTCCATGCTGCCCTGCTTCCAGAGAGACGGGGTCCTCGAGACTTGATGAAAATTTGATGAAGAGACAATGAATGGTCACAGATGACTATGTGCCCCTCAGCACAGCCTGCTGCCTCTGCTGGAAATGCCTTACTTGGCCCTGGTCCCTCTTTCTATAAAGCAATCCCCACGGCTGTATGGAGGATGGCCATTCATACTCAGTTTTTGTGGGTCTACTCTTCTTGGCCATAAACACCTCCCCTCCCATTCTCAAAAACCCATAAGCAACGTCATTCTCAACAAACACAACCTGCACTGAGTGACAGTGTGTTGGGAAGGGGAGCAGCCTCTGACCACAGCTGGGCAAATCTAGGCCGTCAGCAGATAAGGGCAAGAAGCAAGATGTCAGGAAGAGGACTCCAGAATAAAGAATCCAGATGCACAAGGGACCTGCGGAACACAGGGCCACCCCAAGAATGCCCCAGATCGGCTGGGGGGAGATGTGGGATGAAGGCCAGGCGTTCACAAACTAAAGAGACAGGTGGCCTGGGGTGGGGAGTAGTGGATAAAGCATTAGACCCTGGAGCATGAGGGCCTGAGTTCAATCCTCGGCATCAAATGTGCCAAAGGTATTCTCTGGTTCCCACTCCTACCTTTCTCTCTCTCTCTCTCTCCCCTCTCTCTCTCCTCTCTCTCTCTCTCTCCTCTCTCTCTCTCTCTCTCCTCTCTCTCTCTCCTCTCTCTTTCTCCTCTCTCTCTCTCTCTCAGACACACACAAATAAATCTTTATTAAAATATAAAAAAAAACTAAGGAGACAGTGGGAGGCTGTTAATTCAGGTTGGAGGAGATCTAGAGAAAATACAGAAGAACATACATAGCATAGGGTCTGTGCTAACACACTCTGGTCAAAGACTGCCACAGATGCTGCTCTTCCACTGTCATCCCCCAGCAGCCCCAGTGTGTGTGTGTGTGTGTGTGTGTGTGTGTCTGTGTGTGTCTGTGTGTGTCTGTGTGTGTCTGTGTGTGTGTCTCTGTGTGTGTGTGTGTGTCTCTGTGTGTGTGTATGTCTCTGTGGGTCTGTCTGTGTGTGTGTGTCTGTGTGTCTCTGTGTGTGTGTGAGAGAGAGTGTGTGTGTGTGTCTCTGTGTGTTTCTGTGTGTGTGTGAGTGCATGTGTGTATGTGTGTGTATGTTTGTTGGGGGGACTGTTCTGCCCAGCTGACAGATGATATGATCCAGGAGGAAGGGAGCCAGGTGCCAGCTCAGACTGGTAGTTAACCACTCTACTGCCACCCATCTGACAGCAGGAAGATGAGCAAGGAAACAGGACTGAGCAGAGCTGGGGGTGGGGCTGGGCAAGCAGGAGACAAATTGCAGTGGGGAGCAGGGCCTCCTCACCTTGGTGCCCTGCAGTGAGGGAGGCTGGTGACTCCAGCTTGTAAACCTCCCTGGTGGGATAAGGGAGATGCCTGCCTGCTCACCCAGATGGTAGCTGCTCTTCTCCACTGGGCCAGAAGGAAGGGAGCTTTTGGCAATGCTTGGTTTGCTAAGCCTCAGGGGAGGAAAACCAGGGAGTCTGTGAGAGCAGTTCCCCAAGGTGCCTGGGGTGAGATGAACACTTTCCAGCAGGGTGAGAAACCAGGAGGAGGTGACTCCAGACCAGATGGAGTCAGTGTTCCGGCAAGTGCACAGGGTCTTAGACACGCAAGGGAGACGTGGTGGAGGCCAGAGCTGGTCCCCAGGGGTTGACAAATCTTCGGGCTCTGGAGAACCACCCTGTCTGAGCTGCTTGTTTGCAACAGGGGAAACTGAGTCCTGGGGAGTGGAGGGCCTAGCACGAGGGCTGAGGCCACATCCCAGGACCCTCATCATGGCCGAGACCGAGAACGCCTAAGGGAGGTGGGCGCGTGGGGAGGATCACCTCCCCCCTCCACCCCCCAGCCTTGCACCAGCTCCACAAGGCTCACTCACTATAAGGCTGGGAGGCATTGGGGCCAGCTGAGGTGGAGGTGGTGGGAATTTGAGCTTCTCCCCGTCTCTCCCTGCCCACTTGCTCAACACGCAGTACCAAAGGTAGCAGTTGCTTCGGTAGCTGGGTGACCTTGGCAGGACCCTTGGTGTCTCTGCAACTCTGTGAAGCGACAGAAAAGGACAAAACAGCTTATAGATGCCAGTGCCTTTCCTCCTGGGGTGGTGGAGTATCTGCTGATGCTTCTCTCTGTACCCTCAAGACACATAGTGTAAAAGCTGGGTCTGGGCAGAGTCAAACAAGACTGGTACAAGTGATAAGGAGATTCTCCTAACATCAGGGGGCTGGGGCAACGGAGGCCCAGAAACTGGAGGTGTGATTGCTTACAAGGGACAAATTAAGGGGGCAGGCAGCACAGCCAGTTGAGCACATATGTTACAATGCACAAGGGCCCGGGTTCAAGGGCCCAGTCCTCATCTGCAGGGAGGAAGCTTCATGAATGTTGAAGCAGGGCTGCAGGGCCCTCTCATTTTCCATCTTTCTCTCTCTTCCCTCTCAATTTCTCTCTGTCCTATCAAATTAAAAAATAACACAAATAAATATATATTTTTAAAGTTACAAATTAAGGTAGCAGACTTTTCCACAAAATCCACTTACCCTCCTACCTTGACAAGTGTGACTTTCATGACGACAGTCAGAACATCAATGTAAAGTCATGGGTTTCTTTCCCTACAAATGAAAGTTGGCAAACAGCAGAGAGATAGATTTCACTGTTGTTGTGTATTTGGGGGCTGACAGTGTTTGGATGACTAATGAAATAAAGATAAAATAATTCCAAAACTACTGTATATTTCCTCCAGCATTATTTTTCTTGACTTTATTTAAACAGAATCCCTAATTATGTTGTTATAATCAAGTTGTTTACACAGTTTGTGTTCTATTGAGATCAATGCCAACGTAGACGTCTCTTGAATCATTGTAGCTCTTGGATAGCTTTTTCGTTAATTTCAATTTAGAGAAACTTCTCTGCTGAGGCAGGAGAAACTAGAAATGATGAAGCAATTATTAAGGCCACACTCCTTCATATTCCAAAAGTTTGGAGTTGTGTGTACTTTCAAATGCTTTAATGTGGTCAACAACTTGCCAATCAAAAGAAAAAAAAAGAGTATTTGGGGCTAGGAGATCGAGAGCTGAGCTCAGCCAGTCAGTAGGGTGCATGACTCACTATGTGTGAAGCCCCAGGTTCAAGCCCTGACATTACACTGGAAGTGTAATGGCACCAGGGGGTGCCTCAAAGGAAGTGGAGTAGTGTTGTGGTCTCTCCCCGACCCCCATCTCTGAAATTATAATACTTTTTTAAACAAACTTGGGAACGGTGCAGTGGTACATATGTGAGGTCCTAGCACTACAGAAGAAGGTGGAGGAGGAGGAAAACTACAATCAAACCGTTCTTTTCACTGTTGTTTCTTATGGCAATGCCTAGATTCAAATAGAGAATCTATTTTACATTTTACGCATGTGATAGATTACCTAGACTTAGATATATACGAATTTAAGAAAAATACAACTTGTCCTAAGTTTTTTTCAGGCTACATATTGCAAACCCCACACTGATTAGGGAATGCCTCCAGAACCACAGGTTCAAACACAAAGGAAACAAGAAAGCGGGCACTCGGCACTATGGCTACTTGATTATGAAAGCATCTATCGCAGTGTGCTCTCCAGGAGGAAGGATTTGGCAAGTTAATTGATTGGTCTTATATCTAAGCACGTCTGCTGCTTGAATCTGGGTCCCCCCTCCACCCACCCTAACACGCTGTCTTCCTGATGTGGGAAACAGCCTAGTCTACACGCCGTCAGGGTGCTCTTTCAAGAACACAGAGCGAGATGATGGGGCCAGTCAGGGTTAGTCGTGAGCACAGAGGGTAGAGTCAGGGGTCACTCCATATTGGAACTGAACCCGGAACCAAGACATCCCTATGTTCTTAAATAAATGTCTCCCTGTGGGAGGAGGGCCAAAGGGCTTTCCAAAATGCAGGGAGGACTCGGGTCAAGTGCTGCCCTCGCCTAGAGCCTGGAGTTGCTGGAGATTGTAAGTGGACAGGTGTGAGGCCAGGGACCATTCGATTTCCATCCCACCCAGGGCAAGAACACCTCAGATCATAACCGGGCTCTCCCTGAGAGTGGGGGGTGGGGGGTAGCTTCCCTGTGTGGCCTTGCATCTCTCTGTAGCTCTGTCTTTGTGGTCACTTTGCCCCCTTTCCTTTTCTCTGCCTAGTTTGGTGAAGAGTTTGTACTCTGTGGGGTAGAAATATGGCTCTCCCACCCTGCTCCATCATGCTCTCTGGGGTTTCTCTTTAGCAGAGACCCTAATTCTCTAGTTTACTTTCCTGAGTGTGGCTCCTGTGGTGCTGGGCTCAGGGAGAAGAGGTAGGAGACTAAGCTGGAGTCACTGCTTATAGCTGGGGACCTGAACCCAGAGGAGGGTCCCAGTCTCCTCTCTAATGGCTCAGTACACGTCCCTCTTGCATTTATAGCTCCAGGCATGGGGCACGTGGTTCTCTTAGACGGGTGTCTGCTTCCTCATCAGGAAGCAGGGTCCGTGACCTTGCCAGTGGCCCAGCCCCTATGCCTTCCCCAGAAGAGGCAGTCTGGGCTTTCAGGCCCATGAACCGGTCAGGTCATCTCTGGGTGACTCCGAGAAGGACAAGAGGGGGACCTGAGACTGTCTCCCTGCCTGGCTACTCCACAGTCTCTTCTGGCCTTGACCTAAGCTGGGTAAGCAAGCTGTCTCCCCAGCCCCCCAGCCCCCAACCGAGTTCAGAAGTCTCCAGGATGGACACTAGTGGAGGATGCAAGTCAGTCTCTCTCTTCAGCCCCTGTCACAGCTCAGCCGGGGAGTGTTGTCTCTGGCTGGAAAGTGAGACATCAGCTTCCTCCAGGCACCTCCAATCTCCCTGAATATTCCCTCAGTGCCAGCCCCACCCCAGCTCTGGCAAGGGAGAGAGAAAGCCATGGTAGCCTCCTCTAGACCAGCCCTGCTTTTTTTTTTTTTTTTTTTTTTTTTACATGGGATGTAGATACCTGGGAGGGAGGCTGGGTGTCAGCAGAGCCAAATCCGTCTCTAAATGCGTCCCAAAGAAGTCCCATGGGTAGCTGTCGTGCTTTAAGATGTGCTTGCTCTCCGCCCCCTCCACCCCCTTATTTCTTACATGTAGTCAAGAATTTTTTTTAAATGTTTATTTTATTTATTTATTCCCTTTTGTTGCCCTTGTTGTTTTATTATTGTAGTTATTATTGTTGTTGTCGTTGTTGGATAGGACAGAGAGAAATGGAGAGAGGAGGGGAAGACGGAGAGGAGGAGAGAAAGACAGACACCTGCAGACCTGCTTCACCACCTGTGAAGCGACTCCCCTGCAGGTGGGGAGCCGGGGTTCGAACCGGGATCCTTATGCCGGTCCTTGTGCTTTGCGCCACCTGCGCTTAACCCACTGCGCTATAGCCTGACTCCCGAATTTTAATATTTATTTATTTATTTTATTTTTGTTGCCTTTGTTGTTTTTATTGTTGTTGTACTCATCGTTGTTAGGACAGAGAGAAATGGAGAGAGGAGGGGAAGACAGAGGGGAGGAGAGAAAGACAGACACCTATAGACCTGCTTCACCGCTTGTGAAGCGACTCCCCTGCAGGTGGGGAGCCGGGGGCTTGAACCGGGACCCTTATGCCGGTCCTTGCGCTTTGCACCACGTGTGCTTAACACACTGCACTACCACCCGGCTCCCGTAGTCAAGAATTTTAACACAGGTCGTTTTAAAATTCAAAGTATACATTGTGTGCTAGGGAAGCGTAGTGCGCTCCTTGTGTGTGATGACAAAGGCGTCACATGATGTAGAGATAAAAGAACGGAGACCTTGGACAGGAATCTCATAGCTCTCCAATAATGACTCCACTGAATGCTCATGTGAGGACTTTGAGTTTTGCTGCTTAGCTTCTTTTAACCACAGTTTCCTCGTCTGTGTGATACACAGGACAACTCATACTAGTTGGTTGAAATGAATATAAATTCATTGTAGCCATGTGAGAAAAGGTCTAGGATCTTAAGGAAATTTCTTTCCTATCTTCTGCCCCCCTCCTCCTGGGATGCAATCCTCTGACGATTCCTCTGCCCCTGGCTGTTGAGCCCGCTACCATGCCACCCTCCTCACAGTCTGGAGAAGGCCTTAGGGGTCTTGTAGGACGCCCCCTCCATGGTCTCTGTTTTATACCCCCTGCCCAGTCTATCTCTGCTCTGTAAGTGCTCTGGATTAATTCACAGCCCTTAGGGGTGTTCTTGGTCCTTTGCAATCATGTTCCTAATTGTAACTGTCAGCAACCAAAGGGCAGGAGATGGGGAGTCTGAGAGGTGGTAGAGCACAGGACTTGCAAGTATGAGAACCAGAGTCTGATCTCCAGCACCAAATTGCCAGATTGATGTTCTCCTCCCCCCATTAATACATAAGTATACGTAAGTGTCTATTTATAGATATTTTATTTATTTATTTACTTAATAGAGTGGAAGAGACCAAGAGGAATCTAGAGAGAAGGGAAGACAGAGAGGGAGTAAGGAAGACATCTGCAGCACTGCTTCACTGCTTGCAAAGCTTTCCCCTTGTAGGTGGGGACTGGGTGCTTGAACCTTGAACATGTGCAATGCCACCAGCCAGATCCATAAACATATATTTTTAAGAGGACAGGGAATGAATAGTTTCTGTCTCTCTCTTTTTAAAAAAATCAAAACGTATTATCTTAAATTATTGGACAGATACAGTAAGAAATTGAGGGGGAAGAAGGAGATAGAGAGGAAGAGAGATGCCTGCAGCACTGCTTCACCACTTGCAAAGATTTCCCCCTGCAGGTAGTGACGGGGAAGGGGGGCTTGAACCTGGGTCCTTACACATCTTAACACGTACACTCAACTAGATGCTCCACCTGGCCCTGTTTCTGTATCTCTCTACTCTGAGGACCTGCTGTTGAACCTGCTACACCTAGGCACACACCAAGAGCTTGCTGAAGAAAGGAATGAGTAAAGGAATGTAGTTAAGCAGTAAGGAGAATTGCCTTATGATCCAGCAATAACAGGCTTAGGCACTTATCCAGGGGAAACTCCAACACTAAGAGAAAGGACATAGGCACCTCTATGTTCACAGCTGCATTATTCACAATAGCCCAAGAGTGGAAGCAACCTAGATGCCTATCATCAGACGGCTAAAGAAGTTACGGGATATCTAGTCCATGGATACTACTCTGCAATAAAAAAAAAAAAGAAAGAAAGAAAAGATGATACTGTGTCCTTTGGGACAAAATGGATGGAAATGGAGGTAATTCTGCTTAGTGAACTAAGTAAAGAGATGAAAGACAGCTACCAGATGGTTTCATTCATATGTGGATCTAGATTCACATGAACTTGCCAAAAAAAAATAATAATAAAGCAGACGCCATTTGGAAGACTTGTAAGAACAATGGAGGTTATCTCTGAGTGGTGGGAAGATGGGGACACAGAATTTTGGTGGTGGGTGTGGTGTGGAACATTGTAATCTTACAATCTTATAAGCTACTGTTAATAACCAAAAAGAAAAAGAAAAGAAAGAAAGAAGGGATGCATCTGCTGTTAAGCAGAGGAAGAAATGAGTGAATGACTGAAGGAATGAATAAAGGGACCCTGCCTGCACTCTGCTGGGCCCATCTCCTGCTCTTGCTCTGCAGCTCACGGAAGCCCATCTGCCGCCGGACCTCAGCTCATCAGGCTCTCGGAGGGCAGGTGGCCCAACCCCCTGTAATGGAACTGTTAGCTCAGGAGGCAACAGCCTCACCATGTAAAATCACTGCCTATTCTAGTCAAATTAGCTAGGTAATACTCTGCATTAGTGTAAAATTCTCTATCAAACCACGAGGACTGGCATTTAAAACATTCCAGCTCCCAGAGGGGGAGGGGAGGGCAGAGAAAGCCAGAGAGAACCAGTGATTTTTTTTTTTCCTTCCTGGCAGAAACGAGCGTAAAAGGTTTTCAGGCAAGGAAAGGTCCCACCGGGCTGCTTAGAGTCCTGCCTGCTGCTCAGGGAGGGGCCTCTTCTCCCAGCGCTCTCATCTGCCTGGAGGCCCTTCCTTTCTTGGGTCACTGCCCCTCAACTGGGCCCTTCCTGGGCTTGGCTGGTTAATGCTCAGGTACAAGATGGAATCTCCCCGGGACATGCCCTGTCATTTCCCAATGTCTCTTTCTCTGCCAGCAGCCAGCCCTGTGCCTATTCTGGAGGGTCCATCATTCTTAGGACCCCAATGGCCCAGCTGCCATCTCTCCCTAGGGCCCCTCTGGGATCCACCTACCTGGAGAACATCTTTCTTTGGTGATAGCATTTCATGAAGCGATTGCTAGTTAAGAGTGAGCTGGACAGAGACTTCAGGTGTGGAATGACAACCCTTCAGCTTCATTACTTGGGTGAGACCTTTCCTTTCACAGTATTCTCTAATTCTATCCCAGGTGGTTCACTTCCTAACAAAGTCCCAAAACCTAGATATACACCAGGTTCCATGAGATAGAGCATATGTTCACAGGTATCCATAAACTAGGGCAAATATATACCTGAAAGCAGTAGTACACTAGAGTTTGCAGTGAGTACCCCCCAACACTTCATTTCCACTATTCCAACCTTTGGGTCCATGATTCTTCAACAATTTGTTTGGCTTTGTACGTTAACTCTCTTTTCAGTCACCAGGTTCCAGATGCCATCAGGATGCCGGCCAGGCTTCCCTGGACTGAATACCCCACCAATGTGTCCTGGAGCTCCGCTTCCCCAGAGACCCACCCTATAGGGATAGAGAGAGGCAGACTGGGAGTATGGACCGACCAGTCAACGTCCATGTTCAGCGGGGAAGCAATTACAGAAGCCAGACCTTCCACCTTCTGCAACCCACAACAACCCTAGGTCCATGCTCCCAGAGGGATGGAGAATGGGAAAGCTATTGGGGAGGGGATGGGGTATGGAGATTGGGTGGTGGGAATTGTGTGGAATTGTACCCCCCATCCTATGATTTTATTAATGTCTCCTTTCTAATAATAATAATAATAATAATAATAATAATAATAATAATAATAATAAGAGTGAGCTGGGGAGGGGTGTGTCACAAGCCTAAAGGAGAGCCCAAGAGGTGGGACCATGAGTCTTTCACCTTCAGGGGCCTTCCATGCTGCTCTGTTGGTAGATGATCCCCAAACGCTATGGCTTTCAGGAATTTGTGAAGTAGTGGAGCCAGCTCTACAAGCCACCCCACACAGGCCCATCAAACTGGCAGCTGCTTGTCCCAGTCCCTTGGGGCTGGGTCCCAGAGCCCCCCAGGAGGGAGGAGACAAAGAAGCGGCTTCCCAGGGGACTGCTCCCCACTGAGGTGGCACTCTGGCTGCTGTGCCCCAGGGAGCCAGCTCCCTGCATAAGTGCACAGCTAGACAGATAGATCCTATTAAGCACACAGCATACGGGCCTTGTTTGGGAAAGACATTGATTACAAACAGCCTTTTGCCAGGGACAAGCCACAACACTGGGGCAGGCAGCTCTGGGGTACCCAGCTCCTGCCCCCCCCTCCTCACCCCTCCATCCTGTGTGGGCACACACATACCTTGGGGCCCCTCTTCTCCAGCCCCTTTCCGGGTGGGTGGGCTCGCTTGGCAGAGACCAGATGCCAGCACATCCTTCCTTGTCCCCTGGGGAGCTTGGGCCCAGCTGCAGCAACCTGGCAGCCCTAAGACCCCACAGCCCCCAGGAGCCCCCCATCTCCCAAAGCCCATCACCACAGCTCCCTGTTGTCTCCCTGTCCCCTCTCCCACCCCACCCTCCCTCCGCACGGCTTATGCCTGTGTAGGCAGGAGGCAAAGCAATGCGAATACATTAACATTTCCTTAATTCTATCTGCGCCTCCAAAACTCTGAGTCACAACTGGGTGGGTTTTTGTGCCTGGTGAACTGTCAGCCTCATTCAGAAATGCCATATTCTACCCAGCTCTCCCGGATCAGCAAGGGGGCAAGGGGTGGAGGTCCCTGGGCCTGGGAGAGCCACACCCGAATCTACTTGATGACAAGATCAGGGCACCAGCAGTTCCACAGTGCAGGATTTCCCTGCGACCCCTGGAGGAATGCCAAGCTCTCCTGTGGCCATTCTGACATCCCACCAAGGGCCCAGGGCACTGTTATTGTGTCCTCAGCACATATGTCACACCTACGTGAAACTGGGTCATGACAAGATGCAGGGTCTCACCTGATGTCACTGACTACTTACCATCAGAACTGACTGAGTCTCCATTCTCCTGACTCCCACTCAGTCCATGCCCCTGGCCTTGCAGCTAGAAACCCCCCAGCTCAGCCAACACCTATCAGAGTCAGAAAGGAGACTTGATCTCAGAGCAGCGGCCACACATGGGGGCTTCAGACATGCTACCTACATCAGCTAGAGTTGCTTCTAGAAGCTGGGGGTCTGGGTGTCTCAGACAGTAGCTCCATCCCTGGCTATCCACAGTGTCTCTGCCTGACTCTAGAACATGCCCCTCAAAGCAGTTTCTGCCACCTACAGGCAGCTGTGTGTTGACAGAGAGAAAGGCCATCAGTGGAGCCTCACCTCGGGGTTGCCAGGCAGCCCCTCAGCTAGGAAGTGACTCGCTTACATCTGACACACTTTCTCTGTACCAGGCAGTCTGTTAAGCACTGGGTGGATGCAAGGATGAGGAAGTGTGGCCCCTTCCCTGCAGCTCTGGAGTGAGTCATAGGAAACAGACACAATAATGACATCAGAAGCCAAGGGTGTGGGTACGGAGATGCTGTGGGGACATGGAAGCCCAGGAGCTGGGGAGGAGTGGGTAAGAAACACAAAGGGGGTGAACAGGGCAGAGATGGAAAGTGAGAGCGCCCCTTGTACCAAACTTGACTCTCTCCTTAAGGCCTGGGGGGAGGCAGAGCAGGCAGGACTCCTCGATCTTGGGGTGTCTCCACCTACCCAGGACCCTCCTCTGCCACACTCACTCGATAGACCTGGGTTCTGATGCCAAGATTCCAGGTCTCCACAGAAGTTGTGCTCAGTGGACTGCCTGTCCTCTCTGGCTCAGTATCAAGAAAACTGAGAGAGAAGCTACCAGCTTCTGCTGCCCTGGGCCAGACACATTGGACAGAGGGATGCTGGGAGGTTGGCAGTGAGGGCTGAGGAGAAGGAGGAAGAGCCAATGTGTGTGCCCAACTAGAACTGGTGTGTCCAGAACTAGAACTCATGGGGTCCCTTGGCTTCTCAGATATCCGAGAGGTCAGATATACTATAAGCCTGCACCAGTATCCAGAGACTTGAACTCAGCAGATGAAAGTTCCAAACATGAGGCTACTATTTCTCAAGGAGCATGTCTGCTCCCAGAGCTCTCTGTCAAAGAGATAGTTCAGAAGCCGTGCATTTCCAATAATTAAAAGAATTAAAGTTTTCAAATTCATGTTTGATGTCATCAGAGTGAGTTTAAGTTTACTCATAGGCTAATACTCATTTGTTCACTGGCCTTTTCATTCATTCATATTATATACGCTAAGCTCTGTACTGCCCATTCTCAGCCACTGTACTATTAAGGGTTTTTGACTGGCAGAGAAGAGACTAGA
This sequence comes from Erinaceus europaeus, assembly GCF_950295315.1. Classification (NCBI taxonomy): domain Eukaryota; kingdom Metazoa; phylum Chordata; class Mammalia; order Eulipotyphla; family Erinaceidae; genus Erinaceus; species Erinaceus europaeus. The sequence continues at coordinate 17,181,459 of NC_080181.1, read as the reverse complement.
GACCACGCCAGGGAGATTAAGCCTGACCCAGGCATGCCACACACTTGTCTGGCAGGCACCTGACACCTGTATGGATGGTAGTGAAATTAAGTTAGGACCCAAGCCAAGTCCTGAAGGTTGGCTGGCCTCCTCCTGCACCAGCTCTGAGGGTCCTGTGGTCACATGGGCCCCTGGGGTCCGAGGCTGGCCCTGCAGGCTGTAGGTACCCTACCTTCATGAGGTTTCAGCCCCAGAGCCTGTCACGTAACTGTTATCAGCAAACTTAAAGGTTATTTGGAGCACATGCCTACCCTTCACCTCTGGGGGTTCAGTAGCTTCATCTTCCAAAGCCTCACATGTGAACACACACCTCTGGGCCATATCACACGCCAGTGCTCTTCCCAGCACCTGTTTTTTTTTTTTTGTCTCAAGATAGAAAAATGTGCTCTTTCCTTCGCCCACGTTAAGCATCTTCTCATCATCCAGAGGGGCTGGTAAACTTGTTTCCTCAGCATGCCAGTGCCCAATAACCACCTGAAGTGCTTAGCTGGGGCCCTTTCTGCTGAAATGCTAGATTCAGCAGGGTGAGACATGGGAGCTTAATAAAACTGGATGAAAATTATGCATGCTGGAATTCCAACTGGTTTTTACAGGTTTCAGAGGCTGAAGCTCAGGCATGGAGAGGTATTTCCAATGGGCATCACTAACAACTGGTTAGTGATGGCATCAGTTACCCCTGCTTAACGTGTTGACCCAAGCTTTACTGTTTAAAAGTAACGACCACTCATTTAGCCACAGTTCTGCAGACTGGGCTCGGCTGAGAGGGCCCGAGCATTCTGGGATGACAGGCAGGTCAGCCGGGCAGTTCTGTTACTGGGGATGGGCTGTAAGCTGGCTGTTGGGGACCACTGGGCCACACATCTCATGCTATCTCATCCCCCTGACTCTCCTGTGTGGCCACAGGACTCCAAGAGAAAGAATAAAGGCAGGAAGGCCTTTGAGGACTCAGCATGGAGCGGTACACCACTGCTTCCACTGTGTTCTTCTGGCCTAAGCAAGTCATAGGACAGTCCAGATTCAAGGATGGACAGAAAGTCTCTTATACTACATGCAATGAGTCCTACCCAGCATCTCAGTGTAAGAGATGGGGACTTAAGGGAAGAGTAAAGGAAGGTGATCACTGTCTAACAGTGCACCACTTAGAATAGAATCCAAGATCTTGAGTCCATGCTGAAGGTGCAGTGCCCCCTTCTGGTCCATCTGACCCAGCTCTGACTCTTCTATCCATTCTGGTCTTTCCTACGATTTAGAAAAATCTGTGCTGGGGTGTGTGTGGGGGTGGGGGTGGGGGGGAGAATCCTCATCCAAGGATAGTGGGCCAAGCTTTTCTGCATCTTGATGCTAAGTATAGAAAAAGAGGAGGCGGGGGAGGGGGGCGGGCTGATGGTGGTACACTGGTTGAGTGCACATATTACAGTGGCCAAGGACCCAGGTTCAAGCCCCCAGTCTTCACCTGCAGGGTGGAGCTTCATAAACAGTGCAGTGAAGCAGGTCTGCATGTGTTTCTCTTTCTCTCCACCTCTCACATCCCCTCCCCTCTTAACTTCTCTCTGTCTCTATCCAAAATAGAGAATATATATATATATATTATCTCCAGGGTTATTGCTGGGGCTTGGTGCCTGCACTACAAATCCACTGCTCCTGGAGGCTATTTTTCCCCTTTTGTTGCCCTTGTTTATTGTCATTGTTATTAGTATTATTGTTGCTGTCATTGTTATTGGATAGGACAGTGAGAAATGGAGAGAGGAGGGGAAGACAGAGAGGGGAAGAGAAAGACAGACACCTGCAGACCTGCTTCACTGCCTGTAAAGCGACTCCCCTGCAGGTGGGGAGCCGGAGGCTCAAACCGGGATCCTTACGCTGGTCCTTGTGCTTTATGCCATGTGCACTTAACCCGCTGCGCTACCACCCGGCTCCTGAGAAAATTTTTTTTTTTCCTCCAGGGTTATTGCTGGGCTCGGTGCCTGCACCATGAATCCACCGCTCCTGGAGGCCATTTTTTTCTTCTTTTTGTTGCCCTAGTTGTTGCAGCCTCGTTGCGGTTATTATTGCCATTGTTGACGTTGCTTTGTTGTTGGATAGGACAGAGAGAGATGGAGATAGGAGGGGAAGACAGAGAGAGAGGGGAGAGAAAGATAGACACCTGCAGACCTGCTTCACTGCCTGTGAAGCGACTCCCCTGCAGGTGGGGAGCCGGGGGCTCGAACCGGGATTCTTACGCTGGTCCCTGCGCTTTGCGCCACGTCGTGCGCTTAACCCACTGCGCCACCGCCCGACTCCCGAAAATATTTTTTTAAAGAAAAATATTAAAAAGGAGAAGGAGCAAGAGAAATCGAAGCAGAAAAGGAGAAGGAGAAGAGGAGCGGAGCAAGGGCACATGCTTGAGTCTAACTGTGTCAGTGACCCCCTAGTGCAGCTCACCTCCACCCCCATCTCCTCCTCAGGGGCCAGGGCCAGTGCTCTACCTTCTCCCTCAGAAAAGCCTCAGATCCCAGAGACCGTCTCTTGCCAACATGACAAGAAACATGGCTGCATGCTCTCCACCACTCTGCAGTCCTAGAGGGGAAGACTGCAGCCAATTTTCCAACAGAGAACAAGCTAGCCCCTGGAGTCGCTTTTGAGACACCACCAATGTGTTATGCCAACTTCTTTTTCTGGGGGAGAACAAAGGCTATTTTTCTCTCTTTTCTTCCCATGATGGGAAGAACTGAGACCCTCCCCACTTCTTTCTTTTTTCTTTTTCTTTTTCTTTTTTTTTGAATTCAACTTTCTCTTCTCTGGCATTATAGGAAGAAAAAAAAATTAAAAACAAATCTGTCAAAATTCCCACTCTGCCTTCCTAGTTACATTTTTTTTTAATTCAGTTGGCTCCATGTGGGGGAGTCTGCTATTAATAGGTATACCAGGAGGCTTAGCAACTCAGGCAGAAGAGTACCTAGGCGAAGGCTGGAGAGGGTTGACGCTGGAACAGTGAGCAGGAATCAAACCAGGCTTAATTAGGAAAACATGACTTCCCTATTAACAGCCCTGTCCATGTGAGGCTGCTGCTGAAAAGGGGGGGGGGGAAGAAGCCAAGAAGCTTATTTGTTTTGCAATTACGGATGAAATAAAAAATTACTTGGTCTAATTAGGCCTCTTTTACTAAAAGAAGCGTGTAAAACAACCCCAGTTTCATTAGCAACTCAAAAATGTACTACGCAGTGTGCTACATATGTTTAAGTGAAATGTGGAGGGTCAATTTGCTATGTAAATTTCCACAAATTTGGCTAAACTAAAGCGATTAACCTAATGTGTATGCAAATTAGCTTAATTGATGACGACTTTTCTCAGGCAACCTTGGGAGGGCGGGGAGGGAGGACACACATTCCGATTCTAACAACCCTCCAAAGCGTTCCGTCACCCAATAACGAAATGATAGCCCGACAAATGAAAGAAAATATAATGAAATCAGATTAATTAATGCCAAGGCCCATCAGCACATGCAAAGAAACAAATCTCACTAATAGACAAATCCAGCAATGATTTGAATGAGATTTCTGAAAGCCCTCCCTGTTTGTCACTGTGTGCGTCAGTGTGTGCTTTTCCCCTTCCATCTTTGAAATGTTCCATTTTGTTTACGATAGAGAATGGGAGAGCTGGGAGAGACCAAGCAGTCGGAAACCTCAGCTTTCACTGATCAGGAAAGTCAGCCTCAGTGAGCTGGGCTCATGTGTACAGGGTGGTCCCATCCCTACTCTAGCAGCTTGCCAGCCAGCCAGCCAGCTACACCCTCCCGTGTGTAGGACAGCATTCTATTGTCACTGCCCTGACAGCCTCCATCCACTCTGCAGAAAAACACTCACACGCTCACTCTTCCCAAGAGACATTGGTTTCCCAGGATTGGAGTCAGGGAAAGCAGCATCCTAGAAGGCCTAGAAGGCCCTTTCAGCTCTGGGACTGCCTGATCCTACAGTCTACACTGGAATGCTTACCAGATTAGAATGCAGTCCATATTAGAATATACCTATATGTTTAAGAATTGAAGGGATTTTCGTCTTGAGTTTTCCACACTCCGGCCACCTTTTCACACTGAAAGCAATCATCAAAAGCAAGCTGCCAAGGCTAACCCCATTCCACCATGGGCTTACTTTGAACCCCTACGCAGTTAACGTTCAATTCTCCAGACTGATCGTTTGGCCCTGAGAGTTTCAGGACTATCTATCTCCTTCTCGCTCCCCTTAGTTAAGGACTCTGGACTGATAGGCAAAGCTCTAGTTGGGTTTTTATTTTATTTTATTTTTTCTTGTTATTCCATATGGTTGCTGCTGAGAGACTGAAGTCTGAATTGCTTCCAGTGGGATCCTCAGACAATGGAAAAGTGGAAAGAAAGGCAGTTCCGACTGGAGCTAGGGCACCAGGGAGCAGTCAAACCCCAATCACACAGCCTGAGGCAACAGAAACAACAAAAACAAGAGTCCCCTCAAGGTCATGGCAGGCCATGGACCGCAACTGGGGGGCTGCTTCCTGTCACCAGCTACCAGACTTTGAGTTCTACTCTTGCTTAGAACCAGACAGGGCTGCAACATTCAAAACCAAAGAATAAGAGCAGGAAAACATGTGTACATTGCCTAGATAGTCAGCAGACCCACCTGTAAACTCATTGACCTTGACCATGCCATTTCCCCTCTCTGTTTTCAATCTCCTTTTTTAAAAAATATTTTAAAATGTTTATTTATTTTCCCCTTTGTTGCCCTTGTTTTTTTTATTGTTGTTGTAGTTATTGTTATTACTGTCGTTGTTGTTGGATAGGACAGAGAGAAATGGAGAGAGGCGGGGAAGACAGAGAGGGGGGAGAGAAAGACAGACACCTGCAGACCTGCTTCACCACCTGTGAAGCGATTCCCCCTGCAGGTGGGGAGCCAGGGGCTCGAACCGGGATCCTTCTGCTGGTCCTTGGGCTTTGTGCCACCTGCGCTCAATCAATCTCCTTCTTCATAATATCAGGGGATGGGGATCTGAGTAGTCGGTCTCTTCTGACTCTGACTCTGAGCCTCAGCCCCCTGGACATGGTCCGAGGCTCTACAGGAGCATTGGCTCCTTCAAGCTGTTGAGAAGGTACCTGCGTAAATACACGGAAAGTGCTAGAAGTAGTGCCTGGCATGGAGCAATGTTATCTTAGTCCTGCCCTGTGGCCTTTTAGTCCTGCTGTAAGCACTGTGGTGGTCTGTGTCGCAACAATACCCTTGTGTTGGTGTTTTTCAGCGAGCAGGAGCATGGAGGTGGAACTTGCCAGTTACCATGGTGTAAATATTCCCACAATAGCTGATCCCAAGTTACCGATACAATGGAAAACAGCTCCCCAAGTTTCTGAAAACAGAACAGCTGATTTTTGTCAGGTTGCAGGAGATAGTTCCAGACCACCACCGAAATGCACTACCATCCCTTCTCATGCTCTTCAAAGGGTTGTCTATCTGGCTGTTGCCTTCCTGCTCACGTAGACCAGCGGGTCATGAAAAGAGGACTCACTTGTGGCCACCCACCCTCCCATACAACACTGTGTGCGGCTGCCACGATTTTCCTCCCATCCATTCAGCCCTCCTCCCCTCCAGCCCTCAACTTTCTAAGCACAGAAGCAGTCTGTGTGTACTTTGGAAACATAAACTCACATCATCATTAATCTAAGCCAAGCATCATTGAGAAAGTAAATCTGCTGAAAAGAAACATTCATTCATTTTTTAATTTTGATGATGTGCTTATCAATCTCTGTTTGTTGGGGGACTTTACACTTCACGTACTCTTGGGTATGTCACCTTGTCCCCACTCCTTCTGTTCTCTGCCTCTCACCCCCAACCCCACTCAGGTGGTCCTGGTCTGCCTTCCTGGGATCCCTCCATCTAGACGCTGAACTTGACACCATCTCCCCTGCTCTCAGGAAGTTGGTTATTTACTGACTGAAAATGGAAAATTAAAAGAAGAAAAATAAAACACCTTTCCCAGCGGGGGCCACAAAAGGCTCATGAAGTCATAAAGACAATTACTGGCAGGCCTATATGGAATACCCTCAGTGAGTCATCTGTCTTTTGCTGGCAATAAAGGCATACAGCAAATTAAGCAGGAGGGAGGCCTGCTCACTTACCCTGTAATTAGAGGGAGCTGCAAGATGCTTCCCTTCAAACTGCATGTGGGAGGATCTTCCCTCCAGCTCTGGGTGGCCTTGCCTCCCAGTCCAGTCGGGGCCTAGGCTCCTCCTTCAACTACTGCCCTCTGGACCCCAGCCTGGGGCTGCTAGGCAGGGACAAGGCAACCTCCCCTCAAGACTCTTACAGTCCATTCAGAGATGTCAGAAGATTATAAACTTCTCCAAGGGGTAGAGACACCTTTCTTCTCTCTTTCCCCTTTCTCCACTAGCTCCCACGCTTTCTGCTTCTTAGCCACACTAGAGAGATCACTCCTGCCCATCAGCACACACCTTCTCACCTCCAGGCTTCAGGCCTTTGCATGTGCTGTTCCTTCTGCCTGGAATGTCCCTGTGCCCACTAGAGACCTCATGCCCACCCCTCCATGAAGCCCTCTGCAGTGGACCCCAGGCAGAAACATCAGCTCTCCTCTCCCTACACACGTTTGTGCAAGATATTTACTCAGCATTTGTTTTATTAATGGGTTACAAGTATCAGGACTGAAATGTCTCTCTTCACTCCAGATTGTGGCACTCAGGCAAGGCAAGACTGTCTAATGTCCAGGTAACCTGCTTGTCACCCCAGTTCAAGTTTCTAGCACTATGCACTTAGCCAAGTAAATGCTCTATAGATGTTAGAAGAGAAAAATGTGTGCATGTACACACACACACACACACACACACACACACACACACACACACCAAACTATGTATAGGATCTATTTAGAAGAAGGAATAAGAAGGGGTGTACCCTTCAGTCAGCCTAGAGGCTAGGGAAGGTGGCTGTAACTGGAGCTATGAGCTCTCCATTCCAAGGTTCTTCTTCTCCACTTGGGACCTGGGTTTCATTCAGGTGACAGCTGTGTTTTGGTTCTGTGTTGGGAAAGGGGACAAAAAATCCAACCCAAGGGGAGAGTCCCTGCATCTCAGGACAATCGCCTAAGATGTCAGCTCCCCAGGGCAGAGGGAGGCATGCAACCTAGCACCAGCCCACAAGGCCTGGGTGCTGAAAATAACTCTGCTGGAAGCTAGATCAATAGCTGGTGAAAAATAAAAGTTAAGGTGGTGCTGATGCTGTGTTTTCCTGAGCCCAGTGCCTGCCTAGACAGCCAGAATCTTCTTTCCCAAGACACTGCTGGGTGACTGAAGTAGGAGAGGTGATGGGGGAAGAGAGAGTATATAAGCTGGTGCTGGGAGTTTGGATCTGTGGGCTTTTGAGGCAGAAAGGAAGGGAGAAGAGCCGTGTCTACAGCCAGAAGTCCAGGGCAGGGTTTTCACTCCTGGTCCTTTGGAAAGTCCTTGTGCAGGCCTTGCCCCAAGCCTCCCGTAGGATCAGAGAAAGGCTCCTGGGCTCTGTAACAATGTTTATTTACAGGCAGCAGACATGGTTCCAGAGGCTAGAGGTCCAATGATAAGCAAAGCAGAACCAGCCCTCATGGAGCTTAGGGTTCAGACTTGGGAGGGGGGGAGGGGTGGTAAGTACCCCAGCAAGTAATGTTAACTTCAGAGAAAAATAAATGACTCAGGGGCTAGGCGGTAGCACAGTGGGTTAACCTCACAAGGCATGAAGAGCAAGGACTGGTGCAAGGATCCCGGTTCGAGCCCCTGGCTCCCTGCCTGTAGGGGGGTCACTTCACGGGTGGTGAAGCAGGTCTGCAAGTGTCTATCTTTCTCTCTCCCCTCTGTCTTCCCACCTCCCTCGATTTCTTTCTGTCCTATCCAACAACAACCACAGTCATGGTAGCAATAACAATGACAACCACAACAAGGGCAACAAAATGGGAAAAATGGCTTCCAGTTGCAGTGGATTTATAGTGCAGGCACAGAGCCCCAGCAATAACCCTGGAGACAAAAAAGAATGAAAAGAATGAATGACTCTGTGTCACGACAGTGTGATAGGCTCCTGGTTTAGTCTAAGAGGTCAGGGAGGGCCTCCCCAAAGAAGCAACATTAATTTTAAAACTAGTAGAGCTGGTGGCCGTTAGACCCTGAGGGCTGAGGAGGGTGCTCCAGGAAGAGGGAGCTGCAGAGGAAGGGTTCTGGCAGCCGTGAGCCAGGGGGCATCAGGGGGAACCAGTGTGGCTACAAGGTGGCAGCAGAGCCCAGCAGCTGTCAGCTTACAGAAGACCTGGTGGGGGACCTGAGCCTTCTGAGGGGACGAGTGGAAGCTGGAGTCCCACCTGCTCCCTGCTCATCAAGCCATGTGTTCTGGCATGAGTCCGCATCCCCCAAGAGTGGGGGTCCCCTTCCACTTTCACAGAGCATCACCTGCTGGCCATGCCCCAGGGAGAGTGCTGTACCAAAATGCACACCTTTGGTACGTTAGAAAGGTCTCCTCTCAGGCTGGGAGTATGGATCAACTTGCCAACACCTGTGTTCAGCGGGGAAGCAATTACAGAAGCCAGGCCTTCCACTTTCTGATGACCTTGTGTCCATGCTCCCAGATGGATACAGAATAGTGAAGTTTTCAAGGAAGGGAATGGGAATGAAGTTCTGGTGGTGTGAACTGTGTGAAATTGCACCCCTCTTATGAATAATAATAATGATAAATTTTTTCATTTCTTTTTTCTCTATTTTCTAACCCAAATTGAGCAATAGTCACCTCCTTGGTGTCACAGCTAGAACCCCTTATTCACTGTCCTGCTAAAGGCAAAAGATCCTACCGTTTCCAGCAGATGTTGTTGGAGCTCAAGCCAGTGGCAGCTTTTCAGTCGTCATCTTGGCTCCACCCCCCGGAATTGTACCCCTCTTAATCTATGGTCTTGTCAATATTTCCATTTTATAAATAAAATTTAAAAAAAGAAAGTTCTCTTCATAAATGCTTAAAAGACCTGGGCAATAGAGGGGGTTGAGGAAATGAACCTGGAGCTGGAATAGCTTCCCTTGTCATCACTGTCCTCTAGTTCAGCCTCCCACAGGTCCCTTTCCCATCCTGAGCCCAGAGATGGGAGAGGGAGTCCTGATCCGAGTCCCCCCTGGAGCAGCTGGGGCTGCCGAGAGCAGATTGCCTCTGTGAGTCTTGCTGGCCCCAAGTTCCAAGCTGCCCCGGCTTCCTTAGGCTCCAGGGAGAGGCACTGTTTGCACAGAATGACTGTCTTTGCCTCAGGCCCACAGCTCACTGGACTCGGTTCCCAGCTGGCTGGCGTTGGGATTCTGGAGGCTGGGAGGGAACAAGGGCTCCATCACATCCCATGCATCACGGCACAGGCATGCCCAGGGCTCTGCTTTTATCCCCGGTACCCAGGGAGGAGAGGCGGCGGCTAGTGCCAGCCTCCCTCTGTATCCATGCCCGGCACCCAACAGCACAGCACCAAGCCCAGGCTCCCTGCCCAGCAGCACAGGCTAAGTGTATTCACACTGCTTGCCTGACCTGGGTGGGGGTATGGTAAGAAGCTGCTGCTATCTATTGGCTGTGCCTAAGTGAGGAAGGGGGGGGGGACTTTGCATTAGATGAGCAAAGCTGGGGTGTCTATGCATGCTAGCAGACACAGCCTGGCCCCTGTGTCAGTGTTTACAAAATATGTGTCAGTTTTGCAGCCTGATGGATAAGACAGAGAGGAAATCCTTAGGGAACACACCATGACCATTAGCTGCTACTTCTTGGGCCCTGAAGGGAGCAGGGCACAGAGCTACAGGGCGGCAGACCCGCCCTTCATGCCCAGCACAACTGGCTGTGGTTCCTGGCTGGCATTCTCCCCAGACACAGCTGGAGACTCAAGCAGAGTGAGCAGGTTGGAATCTCAGGTCTGTGTGACTTCCTCCCATGGGGTCGGGGTTTCTGGGAGCCCCCCCCCCAACTGTTTTGGCTTTGTGGGGTAGAGTTGTTGTCGCCTTTGGCAACTTCTGAGGGAGAGCACCTGGGGATGGGGAGGAGAGACCTAGGAGTCTGCTTCCTGAACAATGGGACATTCCCTGTGTCTGCATTCAGACAAAGGAAGAGGCAAGAGGGAGTCCACATGGGGGAGATACTCAGAACTCAGACTCAGAAGTCTTGGTCAGGGAGATAGATAGTTCAGTGGTAGCATACAAGACTCACGCGCCTGAAGTCACAGGTTCAATCTCTTGCACCAACATATGCTTAGTTTAGCACTGCACTGGTATTTCGCTCATGCACACAAACACACTATAAATAAATAGATAATAGAAAAGGAAAAAACGGGGGGCCAGGCAATGGTGCACCTGGTTAAGTGCACACATTATAGTGCTCAAGGACCCCACCTACCCGGGGGAAAGCTTCACAAGTGGCGAAGCAGGGCTGCAGGTGTCTCTCTATCTCCCCCTTCCCTCTCAACTTCTCTCTGTCTCTGTCCAATAATAAATAAAAAATTAGGAGCTGGGTGGTGGCACAGCGAGTTAAGTGCATATGGTGTGAAGCCCAAGGGTGTAAGAATCCGGTTCGAGCCCCTGGCTCCCCACCTGCAGGGGAGTCACTGCACAGGTAGTGAAGCAGGTCTGCAGGTGTCTATCTTTCTCTCCCCCTCTCTATCTTCCCCTCCTCTCTACATTTCTCTCTGTCCTATCCAACAACAACAGCAATAACAACAACAATGATAAACAACAAGGGGAATTTTTTTTTAATTTAAAAAATTAATTTAAAAGTTTTTAAAAAATAATAAAATAAATATGAAATTTTTTTAAGTGAGAAACCTTGGCCTATTAGTCATTCGACCTTGAGCAACTTCCAGAATTTCTCTGCTACTTGCCCTCCCACCCCATCTGTCAAATGGACAACCAGCCAATTGCCCCCTAGAGCAGCTCTGAGGCTAAGGTCAGCACTGCTATGAATGTGAACACTCTCCACCCAAACCTGATATTTAATTGCAAGGGCCCATTATTAAGGGGCACTTTCTTAGAAGCAACAAATTACGTTGTAAGAGAACGTAGGTTTAATTTAATCCGTGAGTACTGAAGGCTTGCTATATCAAATGTGAGTGTTCAAAATTCAAAGATGGATCAAGCAGTTAAGCACACAGAGTATTAGGCACAAGGATCCAGGTTCAAGGCTCTGGCTGCCTACCTGCAGGGGAGTCACTTCACAAGCGGTGAAGCAGGTCTGCAGGTGTCTTTCTCTCCCCATCTCTGTCTTCCTCTCCTCTCAATTTCTCTCTGTCCTAACCAATGAAATGGAAAAAATTGCCTCCAGGAGCAGTGGATTCATAGTTCCGGCACTGAGCCCCAGGGATAACCCTGTAGGAGAGAGAGAGAAGAACTGAGGCAAAGAGCAATTCCAGGTTCCATAGGCCATGCTTTGCACTAAGTGGTCCAATCCTGGCCTGCAGCCTTGGTGAGAAAGGGAGATAGGGAGAATGTGTAGCAACCTAGACCCTGTAGAATGAGAAGGCTAAAGGAAGGGGGTCAGGGTTAGAGGAACTGGGAAGCCCCCTGAGAAGAGCCAGGCCCCGGTCAGCCTCTGAGGGCTCAGCTAGCCTGCAGTCAGCCACATGCACTGCACCCTGGAGGCGACGCAGGCCTGGGTACTCAAGCTGCAGGAGCACCATGCACAAGGCTCAGACAGGCAGGTGACAGTTACTCTGATGACCCAGGATGACCGCAACCTCCAGAGCATCCCCGGGGTGTCCCCCAAACCCTGGGCCATAAGGCTGAGTGTCCAGAAACTGCTCTTTCCCCTTGACCGTGCCCAAGGCAGCCTTCCCATCTCCGAGCTGCCACTGTCTCTGCTGTGCTGGTGGGGACCAGGCTGCCTGCACCCGCTCTGTGCTAGCTGTGTGGCCTGGAGCACAGCCTGTGCTACCTGGGCCTCCTTGCCCTGCTCCGTGAAATGGGGCGAACGCCACCTAGTGTGCAGAACAGAGAAGAAGGAGGACTGGAGCCAGGCTGACAGACGCCAGGCCATAAGCCCCCGTGTAGAGCAGCGTTACCTCTGTCCAGAGCACCAGCCCAGATAAAGATGGGCTTAGCCCCCAAAGACAGAGACAAATGGTGAGGCCCTCAGGTCCCGCAGGAGCCCCCAGCACCAGCCCCAGCTCCAGGGGCAGCCCTTTGAAGTGGCTGCCAGACAGGCCTGTGGGCTCATTGCCTATGGAGGAGGTGCTGAAAGATTCATGGAGGAGATCCGCCTGAGGAGCAGACAGAGGAAGGTGAGCAGGAGCGCAGGGCTCGGGAGCAGGGGACACCTCTGGGAGAAGCACTATGGCGGACCCCTCAGTGACAGCACACAGACACGCCGGCCCGGCCACTGGTCAGAAGGGTGAGTCCCTGTCATGTGCAGAGGCTCTTGGATATGTTGGCTTATTTGACCCTCAGAGCAAGTCTGTGCAGACAGGTGAGGAAACTGAGGCCAGAGAGGCTCCAGTCAGTGAAGGAGGTGGCCGCTGAATTGGGCTTGCTTTGTGTGGCAGGCCACCACACGGGCAAAGGGAGTCCCGGAGCAGATAAATAGGGAGGGTGAGAAGAAAGCAGGTGTCACTCAGGCCAGGGAGTGTATGTGTGTGCGTGTGTTTGTGTGTGGGGGTGCTGCCCAGAAACCTACATGCACTGCATGCCCTTGAGGTCAAGGTCACACAGCTAATGACTGGTAGAGAAGTCAATACCTATCTCGTTTGACTTATGTCCCCAAACTACAAGGAGGCCCCTAGGGGCCAGGCGGTGGTGCACCTGCTTAAGCGCCCACATTGCAGTGTGCAAGGACCCGGGTTCAAGCTCCTGGTCCCCACCTGCAGGGGATAAGTTTCACAGGCAGTAAAGCAGAGCTGCAGGTGTCTCTCTATCTCTCTCCCTCTCTAATGTCCCCTCTCCTGTCCATGTCTCTCTGTCGCTATCCAATAACATATAAGTAGAAATATTTTTTAAAAGATTTTTTTCAAGTAATCAAGCGCCCCCTTGATTACTTCAAAAAACAAGATCTCAATCAGATAGAGGGGGGTGGAGGAGGCTAGGAACACAGAACTTGGAAGAGAAGCAACCAAGATGTGAGATAATGAGAACTGTCTCCAAAGCTGATGATCAGAGGTGCTCGTCCTTCCTCCCCAGAGGTCACGGGGAGGCAGTGGGTGGAGCGTGAAGGTCTGCCCTGTGTCAGCCCTAACTCCTCAGCTGGCTTCCTGGTCTCTCCACAGCCAGGCCTCCTCCAGCCCCTCGGTGTTCTTGCTTTAGACAGAGTTCTCGTGACCACTCCTCTCCACACTCCCCCTCCAGCTACTCTCCCTCACTGGTCAACCTCTCTTCTATGGAATTCAGCCCGTGGCACAAGATCACTGCAGGATTCCATGGCAAGTCTCAACCTCACAGTGCACAGATATTCTTGAGTGCCTTGTGTCCCTGTTGAATGCCAGGCACCAGGATTAACGCAGGGCCCTCCACTACACTGAGTCCTTGCCCTAGGTTGGTCTCGTGGGGGCCAGGTGGCCACCAATCACATTTCACTTGCATGTGCTGAGGCATCTGAGATGCAATGGGGAGAAATCAGGAAGGCTTCCTGGAGAGAGTGACAGCAAAGCTGAGGTTCAGAGAAGCAGAACTAGCAAAGAGTGGGCGCATTCAAAACAGAAAAGAGCACTTGCCAAAGCGCACAGGCAGTGCAGCCATGACGCCTGGAGGAGGCATCAGCCACCCATTGAGTGTGAAGTATGAAGCCTCTGGGGAGCGGGACCTGGGGTGGCCAGAGGAGGCCAACGGGCAAAGCAGGGGCTTCAAAGGAAAGACAGGGGTCGCTGACCTCCGCCATGCACCAGGAGCCCCTTAGGTGGCTGGGGAAGGCTTTGGACCCCTTCCCTGCAACATGTCTGCAAATGCACAGGATGCAGAGGGATACACAGGAAATAAATTATATTGACGTGCAGTTGCAGAAATATTTTTTTAAAAACTAATTTGTGATATAGTAATATATGAGCTTTTCATTAAGGCGGTAAATAATGAGTCCTCATGGCAGGTCTAATTACGTAATTTTGAAGTAGTGCTGGGAGAAAACAGTATTTCAAGGCTAAGTGTAATAACTGTAATATGATATAAAAATATCTGCGGTTCCCATTGGGACAGAGTGCCGCGTCCTGCTAGTCCTGCCGAGGACGTGATGCCATGGAGGGTGCTGGCCTTCAGAAGGAGACGAGAAACAAGCCCATGAAATTAAAGACTTCTTTTTTTTTTCTCACCCATTTCCACAATCCCCTGGTTTAAAGACCTTGTAGGGGGTGTCGGTGGTGCGCCCTGTTAATGACACACACTGCCAGAATCAAGGACCTAGGCTCCAGCCCTGAGACCCCCATTCCATGAGAGGTGAAGTGGGGCTGCAGGTGTCTCTCTTTCTCCCTCTCAATCAAATGGAGAAAAATGGCCACCAGGAGCGGGTGGGTTCATTGTGCAGGCACCAACCCCCAGCCCCCTGGTGGTGGTGAGGGGACTGTTGAGAAGTGTTCAGGGGCAGAGGGTAGATAGCATAATGGTTGTGCAAAGAGATTCTCACGCCTGAGGCTCCAAAGCCCCAGGTTCAATCCCCCGTACTACCATAAGCCAGAGCTGAACAGTGCTCTGGTTAAAAAAAAAAAAAGAAGAAAAAGAAAAAAGAGAAGTGTTCTGTGCTTACTATGTGCGCTTAACCCAGTGTGCTACCGCCCGACCCCTCTTGTGCTACTGAACTCTTGCAAAGTCCTGACTAGGACTGCATAGCAAGAGGGGGTCCCTTGGGCTGGGGAGATGGCATAGTGGTTATACAAAAACACTTTCATGCCTAAAGCTCTAAGCTCCCAGGTTCAAACCCTCCTCTCCCCCCAGTACCACTCTAAGCCAGAGCTGAGCAGTGCTCTAGTCTTTCTTTTTGTGTCTTGCTCTCTGTACCTCCCTCACATTAAAACCTAATAAATAAAATATTTGGAAAGAGATGGGGCCCCTCTTGGCCTTCCTCACCTACGCTTTCCGTGCTAGCTGACTGCTCCCAGCTACACCACCCTCCTTCCTGTCCCACACACAGGGCCTTTGCACAGGAGGCATATCTGCATGCTCAGGGAATCTAGGTCTCCTTGGGGTCCTTTCTCCCTTCTTCTAGGCCTCTCCTCAACTGTCACCTGGCCGATAAGCATGCCCCACTTCCCAAGGTATTCTCGTCTTAGTCGCATGCACACGACTGATTTGTGTGTGGCTTTGTCTCCTGTCTTTCTCACCCCCTAGCAGGCTAGCTGAAGGGGTAGAGTGGGCACAGATTCTATTTGTTCACAGCTGTGAACTTGGAGTGCCAGCACTTGGGGCCTTTCCTACCAGGAGACTACTAGCCCCATCCTTTGTACTGATGCTGGTCCCTGGCCTGAGCCCTCAGCCCTACTCCAGTCTTCTCTGGGTGCCCATGCTCAGGGGGAGGAGGCTGTTCACATGGAAACCGTGCCCTGCGTTTCTGCCTCTCCCTGCAATGCCTGGGTGTGGAGCAGACGTCTGTTAAATGAAGAGATTAAAGCCGGCAGGCAGACTGACAGGCTCAGGAGGCCAGCAGAGAGGGTGAAACAGAGTAGGTAGGACCGTGGAGCCCCACCTGTAAAGAGATGAATGATGGCCCCGCTGAATCTCAGGCTGTGTGACCTTGTTTGAGGGGGAGGGTCTTTGTAGATGTGATAAAGGACAGTGAGCTAAAGAGACCACTCTGGGGACCCTCAATGCCATCTCAAGGGTCCTTATATGAGAGCGAGTAGAGAGGAGAGGGATGGAGGGAGAGAGAAGAAAGAGAGAGGGGGGGAGAGAGACAGAGAGGGAGGGAGATGGAGAGGGAGGGAGGGAAAGAGGAGAGAGAGAGACGGAGAGGGAGTGAGACGGAGAGGGAGAGAGATGGAGAGGGAGGGAGAGAGGAGAGAGAGAGATGGAGAGGGAGGGAGAGAGGAGAGAGAGAGACGGAGAGGGAGGGAGAGAGGAGAGAGAGAGAGAGATGGAGAGGGAGGGAGGGAGAGAGGAGAGAGAGAGAGATGGAGAGGGAGGGAGGGAGAGAGGAGAGAGAGAGAGATGGAGAGGGAGGGAGGGAGAGAGGAGAGAGAGAGATGGAGAGGGAGGGAGAGAGGAGAGAGAGAGACGGAGAGGGAGGGAGAGAGGAGAGAGAGAGAGATGGAGAGGGAGGGAGGGAGAGAGGAGAGAGAGAGATGGAGAGGGAGGGAGGGAGAGAGGAGAGAGAGAGAGATGGAGAGGGAGGGAGGGAGAGAGGAGAGAGAGAGAGATGGAGAGGGAGGGAGAGAGGAGAGAGAGAGACGGAGAGGGAGGGAGAGAGGAGAGAGAGAGAGATGGAGAGGGAGGGAGGGAGAGAGGAGAGAGAGAGAGATGGAGAGGGAGGGAGGGAGAGAGGAGAGAGAGAGAGATGGAGAGGGAGGGAGACGGAGAGGGAGGGAGGGAGAGATGGAGAGAGAGAGATGGAGAGGGAGAGAGGAGAGAGAGAGATGGAGAGGGAGGGAGAGAGGAGAGAGATGGGGAGAGAAAGGGAGAGAGAGAGAAGAGAGAAAGAAGAGAGACAGAGAGAGAAGAGAGGGGAGAGAGGAGGGAGGGAGAGTGAGGGAGAAAGAGAAGAGAGGGAAGAGAGGAGAGAGAGAGGGAGAAAGAAGAGAGAGGAGAGAGAGGGAAGAGAGAGAGGGAAGGAGAGTGACAGAGAGAAAATACACAAAGGAGGAGAGGCTGGAATGGTGCAGCCACAGCCCAGGGGGTCAGGACCCTACCACCAGAAGCTGGAAGAGGAGAGGAGAGAAGGGAGCCCCCACTACAGTCCCCAGGGGAAGCACAGTCTTGCTGGGTTTTGGGATTTGGGGACAAATAAGACTGAAGGAATTCAAATCCCTATGGTTTCAAGCCACCTGGTTGCCCAATTTATGGTGATTGGTCACAGTAGCCACCGGAAAGGGGATGTGGCACTCAAGGCGCCTGCAATGGGGAAACAGACCTAATGCTGGATCTTTCCCTTTGTTTCTGCCCCCCCTCCCAAGAAACTGGGGAGCCAGCCTTTTGATGTGGACACTGCTGGTCTCGTGCACAACAGTGTGGGCCCAAGGTAGCACACAGAGAGTGCTTTTACTGGGAGGAGCACTGGGAGCTCACAGAATTGTGAAGAGTAAGATACAAAACAGGGTGGGTGCCGGGGGCAGGAGGTAGGTGGAGGCAGGATCCAAGGGCCACCTGGATGCCATTTCCAGACCATAGGGACATCTGCTTAGGGCGCTGAGTGACTGCCCACGGCCACACCACCAGCTGCCACTGGACTCCAGTTTCAAGGTCACACAGAAAACAGTGCCCCTGAGGTTTTGAGTCTGGACCCAGAGCCGGCACTCTGCACCAGCACAAGGGGCATGTCTGTCCAAGGTACTCTGTAGTAAGATGCGCATGCACTCCAAATGGAAGCTTTGTTGTTCAAGCTCTGCAGTCAGAAAACTATTTCAGACGACAGGCTGGCCTTCTGTCTTTAATATGTATTTATCCCCTTTGTTGCCCTTGTTGTTTTATTGTTGTTGTTACTGATGTTGTTGTTGTTGGATAGGACAGAGAGAAATGGAGAAAGGAGAGGAAGACAGAGAGGGGGAGAGAAAGATAGACACCTGCAGATCTGCTTCACTGCCTGTGAAGCGACTCCTCTGCAGGTGAGGAGCCGGGGGCTCGAATCGGGATCCTTACGCTGGTCCTTGTGCTTTGCACCATGTGCGCTTAACCCGCTGCGCCACCGCCCAACACTCTCTATTTACCTCTCTTCATGATTTATTAAAGAGAATGAGAGAGAGAGAGAAAGAGAGAGGGAGAGAATCAGAGCATCCCTCCAGCATGTGAGGTGCCAGGAATCAAACTCAGAACCTTGTGCCTGAGTCCTGCACTCTTGCTGTTGTGCCATTCCCTTCCAGCCAATTCTGGCCCGTCACTTCCTATCCTACTTATTCCACTCCATTTTTTTTTTATTCAGTCAGAGCAATGTTTATTTATCAAAGTAAGAGAAAGCATCCCCTATGCATTGAAAGACTCAGAAAATATACAACTTCAGAGTCTAGATTTCTCCCAAAATCAAAACTTAAGAGCAGACCACTTGGGATCCCTTCTAAACTGACTTCAAGACCCTCCAAGGGGTCATAAAGCATAGTTCTAAGAGCAGTACACTGGGGCAACAGATCCTATTAAAAAGACAGCTATAACAACAAGTAACCATAAGTACTAGGAGCAAAAAAAAAAATGTTTTGAGCCAGACACAGTCCCCAGTCTGCCAGTGCATGGCCTCTCCATTAAGATCTTGAGTAGTGGATTGCCTGAGTCTGCTGTAGGAAGACAGACTGTAGTAAGAGTCTCTTCAGCTTAGACCTGGGGTGGAGAATGCCCAGCCTATGGGCCATAATACTAGGCAGGTGGAACCCAAAATCTAAAAGCTTTTATTTTCACGGTAACATCAAGTGATAATTTTTTAAAGATCTTTTTACTTTATTAGTCAGGGGCCGGGTGGTGGTGTCCCTGGTTAAGCGCACACATTCCAGTGTGCAAGGACCTGAGTTCAAGCCCCCAGTTCCCCACCTGCAGAGGGGAAAGCTTTGCAAGTGGTGAAGCAGGACTGCAGGTGTCTCTCTGTCTCTCTCCCTCTCTATCACCCCCTTCCCTCTTGATTTCTGGCTGTCTCTATCCAACAAATAAATAAAGATAACAAAAAATTTAAATATAAATATATTAGTCATTTAATATTGATTTGCAGAATTATGAGACAACAGGGGTGTATAATTCTACACTGTTTCCCCCACCAGAGCTCTGTGTCCCCATTCCCTCCATTGGAAACTGCAGTAGTTCTCCTGAGGTCACAGATATGGGTTAACTATTATTTCTATAACTGTATTTATATATATATTTATATATATAAATATATATAATATATATTTATATATTTATATATTTATATAATCTGTATTTACATACATTTGTCCTTTTTTTTTTTTCTATGTTCCTGCCTTCATTTCCTTTCTAAATCACACCTACACCTATTGCTCCTTCCAAATGCCCTTCTTTTTTTTTTTTCCTCTTCTTTCTCTGGGTCCTGATGAAATTGGGGTTTAGAGCCCTCTGGTCATCTTCCCCTAACGTTGTTTCCCCTCTGGGAGTATGGACCAAAGTTCTTTATGGGGTGCATAAAGTGGGAGTTCTGGCTTCTGTGACTGCTTCTCCACTGGACATGGGTGTTGGCAGGTTGATCCACACCCCCAGCGTGTTTCTCTCTTTCCCTAGTGGGGGAGAGCTCTGGAGAGGTGAAGTTCCAGGATAGACTGGTGAGGTCATCTGCCCAGGGAAGTCAGGATGGCCTCATAGTAGTGTCTCCAACTTGGTGGCAACCAGCTCTCCTTTGTCCTTTTTAGCACCCTTTTGCCAATTCATAAATGGGATATAATATTCTACCATGGTTTCTCTTATAGTTTTTTTTTTCTTTTTCTTTTTTGCCACAGGGTCATTGCTGGGGCTCGGTGCCTGCACTATGAATCCACTGCTCCTGGAGGCCATTTGTTCCCCTTTGTTACCCTGGTTGTTCTACCACTGTTGTGGTTATTATCATTGTTGCCATCGATGCTGTTGTTGCTGGATAGGACAGAGAGAAATGGAGAGAGGAGGGGAAGACAGAAAGGGAGTGAGAAAGACAGACACCTGTAGACCTGCTTCACCACCTATGAAGCGACTCCCCTGTAGGTGGGGAGCTGAAGGCTCGAACCGGGATCCTTCTGCCGGTCCTTGCGCTTGGCGCCATCTGCGCTTAACCAGCTGCGCCACTGCCTGACCCTGCCTCCTTTGTAGTTTCTTTCCCACTGGCCTGGAAATCCTGCTGCCCTTTAGAGATGCCAGATCTGAAGAGATTTGTTTGAGGAGACACAGCCTAGGTGCTGTCTTCATGCAGCCATCGTCCAAAATGCTAATGTTCCCACTGAGCTGTTGTGACCAGCCCCAAAAGCTGATTTTTAAGCTGATGATTTTGTATGGCCCACGAACAAGGGGGCCAGGCAATGGCATGCACCTGGGTGAACGCACACATTGCAGTGTGCAAGGACCCAGGTTCAAGCCCCTAGTCCACGCCTGCAGGAGAGAAGCTTCAGGAGAAGCAGGGCTGCAGGTGTCTCTCTGTCTCTCGCCATTTCTCTCTATCTCAATCCAATAATAAATACACAAACAAATAAATAAAATATTTTAAAAATAAGAATGATGACATATAAGTCCAAAATTAATGGTCCTTGGCTGAGAAAAGCTTTCCTGCCCCAGCTCAGATCCTCTTCAATGCCACCATCGACTCTCTCTAAGTATCTAGTGTGGGGTCTGGCCCACACTAGGTGCAGCTGCAAACACCTGCTTTTCCCCAATCCTCTTGCCCTGTTGCAGGCCCCCCTGGAGATGGCAGGGTCACACAGTGGGACCCATATCCACAGGTGACCAGGTGGCCCAGAAGTACCCTCACACTCAGTCCCTCCTGCCTCTCCATCCCTGCCCATCAGCTTCTGTCTATCACCATTCTCACAAACACTCCACCAGAGGGGTGCCCTGCCTTCCTGTCACTCAGCTGTGCTCTCCACACCCCCTCCTCTCTCATTTTGGCAACTCTGTTTGCTAAACTAAAACAACAACAACAAAAACCACACACACACATACACAAAATACATTTCCTTGGCTATGGGACGAGGTGGGGGAGAGGGAGAAGAGAGGCGCTTTTTCAACTTTATCTCTAATGTCTTTGTTAATTGAACTCGTCAGCTAAAGTAATTTCTGGAAATAAAAGAGAGAAGAGGGGATGGGAGAGAGAGACAGAGAGAGAGAGAGAGAAGAGAAGAGCGAGAGAAAGAAGAGAGATAGGAGTTGATCATATGCAGGAGAAATAACTCAGATGTGAAAATCCTTCAGACTGGGAGACTGCACTATTTATTCACCCAAGTGTCCTGCTGTGTCTCAGCAATGCCGTGATTTAATGAGGTGCCGCCTAGGTATTTGTTATGAAAAAAGTCTGTCTCTGCGTCTTCTCCTCCCTGTGCTCAGGCCGGGCCGGTGGAAGCTCCTTGTCGGCATGCTATTAAAGATTTAGGAGGCTGTTGCTCTCCCCACTGCACCCCTCATACAAGCGCCTTTTGAAATGGTTCCAAAATTAAATATTGTACAAGCCGATCAGCCTTGTTTAACGCAGATGCTGAGTGAGGTTTAAAAAGAAATTAGAAAAGCATTTGTGTTAACAGATGTTCTTCCTTTTTCTCTCTTCGAGTGGAGATGATTGGGGCTGGGTCCCTCCCGAGCCTCGAGACAGCCCAGGGGGGTGAGCCCCATACGGGGAGGAAGAGAGGGGGACCCAAGCAGGCCTGGAAGGGACACCCAGGCTCTTCCCTTTGTCGGTGAGGGCCTTGGGTCTTGTGGGAAGAGGCCAGGCAAGTGGCTGGTCCGGCAGGCTTTTGCCCACAGCTCTAGGGTGTTGCTGGAGCCACACTGGGCCTGGGGTTTCAGCAGCTGTTCACTGGAAAACAGCAGCCAGGTGAGCCCCACCCAGAACAGTGGGAAATCAGCAAAAGGGCAGAAGCCCCTGTTTGCAAACTCATCTAGCCACCGACCCTCCAGAGACCTTTAATCTAGACCCTCCTCTAGATAAGACCGACCTGGATCCAGGTCCCCAGGAACGATACACCTGTTTTCTTCTACCACTTCCTCCCCCTTCCTTTTTTCCCTGCAATGCCAGGGCCTTGGGCATACATGGGTTCACTGCCACTTTTTCATTCAGATAGAAAGACAGAGAGACACCACAGCATCAGTTTCCACCAGTGCTGCCGTGTACTCCCAGATGGTGCTGGGGCTAAAATTTGAACAATGAGTAAGGCAAGAGAGCTCCTTCTCTCTCTCTCTCTCTCTCTCTCTCTCTCTCTCTCTCCAGCCCACTGCTTTCTTACTTTAGTCCACATGGTCTACATGCAAGAGCTCAGTAAGTTCTGGCTGAAGCCTTACCTCCCTTGAATAGATGTTTTTGCTCTGCCTTTAGTTAAAACTAGCAGGAGCTATTCCTTGAATAAATATAACCACCCAAGTGTCTGGCACCTCGAGAGCCTCCTTCTCCCCAGTTCGGTGAACTAAGCCCACCACTTCCCTCCCTGGGGGCATCCGAAGCTTCCATGGTGGAGGCCACCTTCAGCCCAGTGGCAGATCTGGAAGGAGGGTCAGGGTCCCAGACACTCAGTCGTCTGTCCCAGTTTATGAGCCGGGACACCAAGGAACAGATTTTCCCTGCTCCTGTGACTTGGTTCTGATCACTGTTGTTGGGGAAACACAGGTAAAGAGAGAGAGAGAGATAGAGAGAGAGAGAGAGAGAGATGCAAGTTGCTGGTGACATTGCAAGAGTTTTAAGGCTGCACTGGGAGGGAGCCCCACCCAAGGGTACATGCCGCTAATGCCCCCTAATGCCTGTGAGAGGCCTGTTGTGTGCCAGGCACTGAGGGCATGGCGGGGGTAGAGGAAGGCAGGGGCAAGCTGGGCCCCCATGTTTCCGAGGAAACAGACCAAATCATTGCAGGTAATTCTGAGAAAGGGAATCTCCAGGAAGGGGCCTGTTGGCACCCGGGTATGTATAAAAGAGAAGTAGAACAAGTCTGGACAATTAAATGGTGCCTTTCATCCCTTTGAGGAAGCCACCCCCAACCCCACACACTGGGGACAGTCACTAGCTGCCCCTTAATGTGGGGGGGGAGTAACTTTTGGCACCTTCAAGGAGCCCCTATGACTGGAGGGTCTGCAGTCCCTCCCATCGGCCCTTTCCCACCTCACTGGGCAACTCTGCGCTCTACCTTCCAGCCTAGACTAAGTGTTAACTTCCACCCCCACCAGCCAGCTCCACCACAGCCAGCCCTTTCTTCCCTGGCAGAGCTGGTGCCTTGCGCCCACCCACCCCAGAAGCAGGAAGAAAGACAAGCAAAAATGAGAACCAGGCAACTTCCTAATTAACACTCTTGGAAACAGCCGGACTCCTCCCTGAACACAAATGAAGACGGGCGCCCACAGTCGTTGAGAGGCTTTTTCTCCTTGTTCATTGATTCACAGCTTCAACAGGGACTGAGTCAGGAGCAGGGGAGGCGGCATGCTGAGAGGAAGTTGGCTCTGGACAGGGATGGGGAGAGGATCAGCCCAAACAGGGTGCTGCCAGGTCTGGTAACCCCTGGGGCTCCTAGCTGGCCTCCTGATCTGGGAGGAGCCACTCAGCACTTGTCACTCTGGCCAGCAGCGCTTCAGTCACCTCCTTCCTTAGCTCTCCAGTGTCCCTTTGTGAGCAGGTCTACCAGAGACCTGTACAGAGACAGATGCTCAAGTTCTCACCCTAGATCAGCTAGCTCAGCCAGTCTTGGTAAGGACTTGGAACCCTCTGGGCTTACTTCAGGTTTGGTAAGGGCCAACCAAGAGCCAAAATGCTGCCCAATAAGTTTGTGGGACTAGTGAGGGCTCCTCCCTGGAGACAGAGGCCAGACACCCATCTAAGGCTTTCTTCTTGGGTCATGTAAGTCACAGGCTCAGTGCCCAGCCTAAGATGATACTAGGCTGTGTTAGGACATCCTATGTCAATCAAAGTCAATGCTCTTCTCAATCCAAGCTTGCTTGAAGACTCTGCCACAAAGTCTTAGACACACACACACACACACACACACACACACCCTGTCTTCCCCAGTAGCCATCTCTGCACATCTGTGTAGCCCTAGGTCTGCCTTGCCTTACACTTAGTCAACCTGTGACCTCTCTGGACCTTGTTTTCTTCCACTATAAACACAAGGTACTGGGAGCTGCCATCTTGAGGTGGCTTGTCTCTCCTTTTCTCCAAGTCCCAAGCTTTCTTTAAGCACTTGGAGAAGCAGCCCTGGCACCATATCACTTGAATAATTGGGGTTTCAACAAAAAAAATCAGTGCCTCAAGTGTTAAATGTAAGCACCCAGGCATCTCCACAGCCAACTCATCTTCCTCTATCAGAACCTCTCCCAGAATCTGGGAGGGCACTGATGCTATGCCAGTAATGTCTTTGAAGTGGATCAGAATACTTCAGTGTTGAGGAAGCTATGCTTGCAGCTTGCTGGCATTGTTTTAAGATGTCCTAGTGGTCCAGGAGGCAGCACAGTGGATAAAGCATTGGACTTTCAAGTATGAAGTCCTGATTTTAATCCCCAACAGCACATGTACCAGAGTGATGCTCTGGCTTTCCCTCTCTCTCTCTCTGTATCCCTACTTCTCTCATTAATAAATAAATAAAATCCTGGGGCCGGGTGGTGGTGCACCCCATTAAGCACATGTAATACAAAGTGCAAGGACCTGGGTTTGAGCCCCCACTCCCCATCTGCAGGGTGGAGTCTTCACGGGCAGTGAGGTAGGTCTTCAAGTGTCTCTTTTTCTCTCCCTCTCTATCTCTCCCCCTCTCAATTTCTCTCTGTCCTATCCAACAACAACAACAAAAATAAATGGGAAAAAATGGCTGCCAGGAGAAGTGGATTTGTAGTGCTGGCACCAAGCCCCAGCAATAACCCTGGTGGCAAAAATAAATAAATAAAATATTTAAAAAGAAGGAGAGGGGGAGGAGAAGAAGAAGGAGGAGGAGGTGAATTAGAAGAAGGAGGAGGAGGGGGAGGGGGGGAGAGAAGGGGAAGAAGGAGGAGGAGGAGGAGGAGGAGAAGAAGCCCCACAGTTCATCAGAGTGCTCTGACTCATCTGGATGGGCTGGGGCATATTATTTTTCTCCTGGTCTAGCTCTCCTCTCAGCTGGGAGCTCCTGGAGCTTCAGTCATTTCGACATGGAGAAGACACAGAAAGAGCTGTGCGATGCTTCCCAAGAGCTGCTCCCTCCTGTTTTCTTAGGAATGGAACCAGAATCGACACTCAGCTAAGAGATGACATTTCCCAGACTCCCATCTAACTAGTGTGGCCATACACTAAATTCTGGCCAGTGAGACAGAGCTGCTGTGTCAGACTTTCAGAAAGCCTTCCAAGAGGGAAGGGCCTCCTCTTTGCAACTGCTGATGAAATGGCTGGAGTTCCAGGAACCACCACAGACTATGAAGTGAACCTCGGAAGGTCAGAAAGTCTTGTTCTCTGACGCTAGGAAGTTGCCAATCTTTTCTGGCTTATTTTACCACCCAGGTAGTCCCTGTATTTGCCTCTGGTTTATTTTACATCTGCTTTGCTTGTATCTGCTTTATTTGACACCTGGGATTAAGATGCTGTCTGAGGGGGTCTCTGTTACGACCATACCTGGTCCTAGCAGATGGATACCCTAGAAGAGACAGGAAGGATGTTAGACTGGGAGGGAGGGAGGGAGAAAGCTGACTATGAGCCTGGACCAGCCCCCAAATTCTCTGGGTCTGAGTTCCACGAGCTGCAGATGGGTCCAGAAAAGACAGGGGCTGTCTTACTCAATTTCAATGAGCCTTCTAATTTCCAAATTAAATGATTCTGTTAAGAGTTCGAGGTGCCTGTGATTTAGAATTAGGCGGTCAGAGGATTCATTGAGGCAGTGAGAGCTCCCTTACTCAGCAGAGACACTGCCAACACAACTAGAGCCTGCTCCTTCTACATCCAATAAGCACGAGGTAAACTCCCAGTGTCAGGCTACACAA
Organism: Erinaceus europaeus; assembly: GCF_950295315.1. Lineage (NCBI taxonomy): Eukaryota > Metazoa > Chordata > Mammalia > Eulipotyphla > Erinaceidae > Erinaceus > Erinaceus europaeus. Next base: position 17,155,745 of record NC_080181.1, on the reverse strand, counting down.
GCTCGGCAGGCCACCAGTGCCCTCCCTCAAAATGGGTGAACAATACCGCACGCATAAGAACCCTGGGAGCCACCAATGTGGTGCTGCCCCTAAGCTATGGAGAGACGGCACCTAAGCAAACAGGACACCTGCAGAAAAGGCTAGAGAGCCTGAGCCAATGTCTTCTGTCCTCTTGGGTCTGCAGGGCAGGGACCCCTCCCCAGGGGGCCACTCTCAGCCTTGTGAATGGAGAAAGACAGCCAGGTTTCGCTTCTCTCCATAACGGGAGAGGAGGAAGCAGGGTTGTATGTGTGTGTGTGTTAGGGGGGGCATAAGAAGAGAAAGGAGAAAATTGGGGGACTGAGATTTGGGTTTGTGAGCACTTCAGCAAGAAAACAAATATCTTTATTGGCCCTGGACAGTCTGTCAATCAGTCACGAAATTACCAGCTTCTCTCCCTTCCCAGAAGGGCCTCCCTCCACGGCTGCACACAAAAGCTGCTGAAGGAACTTGGAGACCTGGAGAATAAAAGCCCCTCTCCACCGAGCACAGGCTGATTTGCAATGCATTGCTTCAGCATAATTTTCCAACTCTGCAGCCACACAAAGGAGGGTCTGTCCCTATCTGTGAGCTTAATAATTCCTGTTTCCTATGACTTGCATTCATTCAGAGTGAACCCTCCCACATGGGCTTGAGCGGGGCACTGGATTCAGGCCTCATGCATGTTGGCTGCCCACTCCAGGGTTCATGGCTGTGAAACAGAGTGGTGTACAACTGAGCATCTTCTGAGGATGCAGAAACAGAAGGCAAGTGGCCTGGCCTTGAAATGTACCTGCTGTACTCACCTTGCCCTCTCAAACCCCCGTCATTAAGGGATCCATTCCACAAGATCTGTCAATAGTGGACATTGTCCTGGGCACTCAAGCACCTGACTTTAGATCACTATTGGCATAACACCGAAGAGGTAAAATACATAGGCTACATAGAGATTGAGAGCAAGAGAGAGAGAAACAAAAGAGAGAGGACACACAGAGATATGACTTGATAGGACAGAAGACCAGTAGAGGACATATTGATAAAGAGAAGATAGGCTATAGACAAAGAGAACAATAGGTGATAGATGATAGATAAAGGGAAGATACAAGATAAATTATAAACTGATTAAGAGAAGATAGATGCTAGATAATAAATAAGTGATAGATAAGTAGAAAGCAGATAACAGACTGATAATGAAAAGATAGGCAACAAATCATAGATTGGTTAATAAAGAGAAGATGAAAGGTGATAGGTAGATGATAGATCAATAAATGATGGGGTGGGATGGGATGGGGTGGGGTGGGGTGGGTGGGGTGGGGTGGGGTGGGATGGGGTGGAATGGTTATGGGATGGGATGGGTTAGGATGGGTGGGGTAGGGTGGAGTAAGATGAGGTGGAGTGGGATGGGATGGAGTGAGGTGGGATGGGGTGGCTGTGGGAATGGTTATGGGATGGGGTGGGACAGGACAGAGAAATACACCTGACCATGATCCTAAGAGGGTGGCTCCAAGTCCATTAACACTCACTCTTGGTATGTCTAACACTTGACAATATCTACACATAGTAAGTGCTCAATTAAATTTGATGGATGTTGAGTGAAAAAGCAATAAATGAGCATCAAGGCCCATAGCTTATGGAAAATTGATTTGCTGGCAGACATCATCTCTAAATACAGGCATGTTAGGGGTTAGGAAGATAGCATATGAACTTAGGGCTGGGGGAGGCAATTTGGTCTGGGGAGGGCTCTGGAATTGTCCCTCTGGCTTGGGGACTCTTAGAAACAGTCAGCCCTCCATGGTCTATGTCATAGCAGAATGTCTGAGTGACAGCTGCAGCTGTCACAGGTACACAGGCCCAGATCTCCACCGACTCTGTCACTCTGAGACCACTCTTGGGCTCACACATCCACATCTGCTATTGGCGTTTTCTCTGCCCCAGCCACATGCACAAAGGTCGAGTCTCCCACTCAGACTCCAACTTCTGGTTTTCTAACCCTGCCCTCTTGCTAAAGCCCAGGGGCCTGTACAACCCTTCAAATCTCACTTCACTCATCAGGATCGATTAGAATGAGCTGCAGTTACCAACAGTTCCCAAACTACAGTCAATTAGGACAACTCATGCATTCCACACACCACCCTACACTCCTGATGCGGCTGAACACAGGGCTCTGCTCCACAGTCACTGGGGAGACCCAGTCAGTGCAGGTTCCACCACATTGCAGCATTGCCTCTGGGGCCTTTGACAGGGAGAAAGCAAGTCGCAGAGAAGTGCAGGAGAACTGGCAAAAACTCACACGTCATTCCTGAACTGGCAAAAACTCACACGTCATTCCTGGCTACACACCCTTGGCCAGAACTGGCCACAGAGTACTGAGGAAACTCTTTCATATGAAGACGAAAGGGACGGTAGCGCAGTGGGTTAAGCGCATGTGGCACAAAGCGCAAGGACCACCATAAGGATCCCGGTTCAAGCCCCTAGCTCCCTACCTGCAGGGGAGTCACTTCACCCAGCCCTAAGGTGGTGAAGCAGGTCTGCAGGTGTCTATCTTTCTCTCCCCCTCTCTGTCTTCCCCTCCTCTCTCCATTTCTCTCTGTCCTATCCAACAACGACAACATCAATAACAACAACAATAAGTATGACAATGAAAAACAACAAGGGCAACAAAAGGGAAAATAAACATTAAAAAAAAATCAAATGAAGATGAAAGGGAAGAGATTTGGAAATGTCAGCACTAGGAAAGTCTCCCGCACTCCACCTGCAGTTAAGAGATACTCCCTTGAAGAACTCTCAGTCCCCAAGCCAGCTAGGAGAACCCCCATTCTCTATCCATCCCTCCTCCAGGGAACAGGATACGTAGCTACACACTCCCAACATGTACACTCAAGTACACATGACAGCAAAGAGTCACCTGTTACTGTGGGAGGCAACTGTTTCAACGGTTTCCAACTAAGACACTCAACAGTGAAGAGGGGGTGACTGGCTCCCATCTGCCCAGCAACAGACGACGTGTTCCTGCCTGCCCAGATGGACTCCCCCTTCCTCCCCTGCATCTGCGTCTTCAGGACCCACCACTGTCTCCATCTCCCCTGATAGTTTTACAGGGGGGTCCCCTGTTTCACCCACTGTTTCTCCTCCTCCCAGGTCCCCATTGTACTTCGTCAAGGGACGCAGAGATACATAATTCAAGCCAGGACGTGCCGCCGTGCCGCCCGCGTGCTGGGGATTTAGTGCACACATCACTCAGGCTTCTCCTGCCACCACAGGAAAAATTACAAATTGATCCACAGGACCCGACTCCCTGTTCATACTACTCCTGGGCTGCTGCTGAGGCTTTTCTCTATAAGTAATGGCTAACCAGGTGACAACAGCAAGATTTAAGTCTGGGGAGCAAGGGGAAGGTAAGCTGAGAGTAGAAGACAAGTGGGCCGGGCCGTGGAGGAGACTGAAGAGCTGAAGAGCTGGACCTTGACTGGGATACGAAACATCAGGCATCTGGGCCAACAGTTCCCAGGGCCATGCTGGCCATGTAGGCTCTTTCTCTTCTGTCCCCTTAGGGAGAGGACTGAATACACTAATGTCGGCCATCAGTCCTTGAGTGTTCAATGCTTAACACCATTCTGGGTGCTTTATATGCAACTGTTCATGCGGATTAATTAGAATTAGGCTGGGCTTGGAGTGACAGTAAACCCACATAAATAACAGTGGTCTAAATAAGAATGGTGTTTATTTGCGCTCCAGGGAGAAGTAAGCAGCGCCAATAAGCACATCACAGCTTTCAGAACCCAGGTTCCTTCTATCTTGTTCCTCTCTCTTCATGGCCTCCGCTTCCAAAGCCACTTGAATGCTTCAAGATGAGGGTTCCTGTTCTAGACACTTCCTGAAGTCCTGCTAGCAAGATTAAGAGGCAAGCAAACACAAACTCTCTCTCCCCCCCCTTTCTCCCTTTAAGAACACATCCTAGAAGATGAGCATATGGGGGGGGGGGGCGCTGAGCGGTAGCACAGCAGGTTAAGCACACAGGGCACAAAGTACAAGGACCAGTGCAAGGATCCCGGCTCAAGCCCCCAGCTCCCCGCCTGCAGGTGGGTCGCTTCACAAGCAGTGAAGTAGGTCTGTGGGTGTCTGTCTTTCTCTCTCCCCACTCCCACCCCCATCATCCCCTCCTCTCTAGATTTCTCTCTGTCCTATCCAACAACAAACAACACCAGCAAGGTCAACAATAACAGCAAGGACAACAAAATGGAAAAAATGGCGGCTAGGAGCATTGGATTCATAGTGCAGGCATCGAGCCCTAGTGATAACCCTGGAGGCAGAGAAGAAGAAGGAGGAAGAAGAGGAGGAGGAAAAGGAAAATTAAAAGAGGGTGAAGAAGAATAGGAAGAAGCTGAGCATGCTACTTCTACTTAGTCACATGGCCATGCTCACAGGAGAGCTGGGAAATGTAGTCTTCATTCCAGGTAGCCATTCACTCAACCGAAGGCTAGGAATTGTATTGGAATGTTAGAAAAATCATGACACATTTTTTGCATAGAAAAAAAAAAACATCCTGACTCTTCCGACAACCCAATATTTCTGTAACAAACAAGAAAAGTGACTAGCGGAAGGGGGTGTGGGGGAGACAAGCAGCCAGTATGGGCCACATTATTCATCTCCACACAAACTCCTTCAAGTGTTAGGATAATAAGCCACTATTATTATTCAACGACTTCTACAAATGAGGGAGCAGGCATACAAAATGTTTGTATGAAGTTCCCGGATCAGAAGTGTTCCTATCTTTCAACATGCTTACAAAACTGTCCTGACACCCCACCTTGTATTAATATTAACTGTTAATCCCTCAGGCTACACCAGAGACTATGTGCTCCTGGAAGGCAGAGCTACACACTTCATTCTTCCCTCTCCCAGGTGCCTGAAATCGCTCCTAGTATGAAGGGAAACAGTCAGCAAATAGACAGCTGTCGTATTAGAGAGAAGTGTGAACCCTGCCTTTGCTCTGTCATCATCGCCCTCATTACCAGAGGCCTGTTAATTAGCTCTTACGTGCGCTTGGCACTCTGGGTTCAAGATAAACAGTTGTGGCACCACTGCCCAGCAACCTGCAGCCTGGGCTTGGGAGCTTTAGAATGGGAAGAAGTCATTTATTCACTTCTCCCCACACGCCCCCCTCAGTCCTCTGTGGGCTTTCTAGGCAGGAAAAAGCTCCTACCTCCCTCCCAGGGGGCTGGAGCGGGGGTAGGGGTGGGGAAGGTGCAGAAGGCTGCACCCAGGAATAGAAATTGCCGCTCAGCTTCCTTGGCAGAGCTGCCACCCCTGAAGCTGCCGAGGCTGAGCAGTTCAGACAGAGTTCATCTCAAGTGACTCCCTCATCACCCTGCTCCCAGCCCAGTCTTTGCGGCATTTGCAATTTCTCTGCTCCGGGGGTCAAGTCTCCAGTGTGCCCTCCCTGAGTAATTGTGAAATTATTATGGTTGGTGATTTTAATTTAAATTGGATGGAGAAATGTCATACTGCGGTCGACTCATTTGCTATGGATTTTCACTTAACCAAATTGATTAGTCAACCAACTAGACTTAACTTGAGAGTTGTAATCATTCATTATTAGATCTCATTTTTCCCAACGCACCCAGATGATGTCAAGAAATTAAAACTGCAGCAAAAACTTCAGCAATGTCTTCTCATCAAGGCAGTAGGGACTGTCGGCAAGGGCCCAGAGCTGGAATAGGCTGCAACAGTCTGTGGTGAGCCCTGAGGGTCAAGTCCATCGGTGCTACCCCAAAGGGATGGACTCAATAAATGTGCTGGGAGCTTATGGAGAGGAGACCAGGCTAAGAGAAATGGGTCTTTCCTTCCTCCTTTACCCAATGTCAAACTCCAATTCACCCTTCAAACGCTGCCTCTTCTCTGAAGCCCTCCATGACTTCTCAAGCACAGTGGTTTCTCATCTTTCCTACTCCTGTAATAGGGTCAAGTACATCTTCACATAACTGTTGCTTCAATATTATTTCTCTTATAAATTTTAAGTCCTTAAGCTCCATGGGGGGAGAAACAGTGCTATGGAGTCACTCCTTTTATCTTTCCATCTCTGTCTCTCTTTATTTGAAACAAGAAGAATCAGAAATCAGCTCAGGGACAGTGAAGTCACACTAGTGGGCCCCCCCACACACACACACCCCTGAAGGCTGGGGTCAGGTGCTATTCCACTGTCTCTCCTGACTGCTGTCACTGTGCTTATTAGCTCATAGCAAGAGCTCAGTCTTTCTCCATGGATTGGATGGGTGAATACATTCACTAAAGGATGACACATCTGTTCAGGCACTGGGATGGATCCTGTAGGCAAAGCAAAATCCACCACCATGGCTGCTTGCGACTACAGGAGAGTGGGAGAGAAGGGCAAAGGAGTGGGCATTCTGCTGAACACGGTCACTGGGGGCTCCCATCACACTGGGAGTCAGATCCAGAAGACAAGGACTTCTGTCCCGGATAGAGGAGCCCTGGGTCAGCCGAAGAAAACCCTGGAGAGGACACCCTGCATAATCAGGGCTGGCTGTCAGGACCTGCAACCTGGACGGTGGCTCCCAAGGGGCCGGCCTGTACTTGGCTTCATGTTGTCTCCTGTCCCCATCTTGAAATTCTAAACACATCTTGACTAGGAAACCTCCCTCTCCATTTTGCAACAGAGGCTCCAGTTCCTGTGCGGGTTCTCGGATCTCTTTCTCCCTTGTGCTATCTTCAAACCCAGTCACCCAACTGAGGGGTCCTCCTCCCTGTCCTTCTATCCCAAACATTTTCCCAACCTGAGGAGCTTGAGCTTACCTGTGGTCCAGTGGGGGATATTTCTGACTTTTTGTTGTTGTTGTTCTTTGCCTCTGTGGTTATTTCTGGGGCTCAGTACCTGGCAGTATGAAACCACTGCTCCTGGAGGCCATTTTTCCCATTGTGTTGGCCTTGCTGTTATTGTTATTGGATAGGACAGAGAGAAATGGAGAGAGGAGGGGAAGACGGGGGAAGAGAAAGATAGACACCTGCAGACCTGCTTCCCTGCTTGCGAAGCAACTCCCCTGCAGGTGGGGAGCCAGGAGCTAGAACAGGGATCCCTGTACAAGTCCTTGCGCTTTGCGCCATGTGTGCTCAAACCACTGTGTTACTGTCCAGCCCCCTATTTTTGACTTCTTAGGTATGACTTCTGCTATGCATTACTGTACCTGATCCTCAGGCAGGTAGAACAAAATTAAATTTAGTATATTTCATTTTGGGCCCAAAATATGTATGTTCCGGTTCTATGGTGGAAAGGTCTGAAACCATGTCATGGAGATATGACTGAAAGGCCTGAGAGAGTCAAGCCCAGTGGAGACACCCATCTTGAAATGCTTGCGCACAGTCACACAGAGGGCAGATGGGGCCGGCACCAGTGGGTGGAGACCCTCTTAGGCCTGGTGTTGGTGCTGGCAGGCAAGGGGCAGGGCGCCTTGCTGTGGCTACGATGATTTGAGAAAGCAAAGTGTCGTGCCATTCATGGGCAGAGTTGTCTGAGCCCAGACTATGCTTGGCAGAGAGTCCATTGTAGAGGCAGGACTGAAGCATCCCATGGAGGTGAGGTGGAGGAATTTATGAAACCACATCCAGTGCTCCCAAGAGAGGTCACCCCCTTTTCTGAAATGGGGGGAGGGGGCAAGGAGAAAGGAATGGAGAGGTACAGAGGAGAGTAAAGGGAGAGGGAATCTGTTGTCTGGGGTGAGTGCGTGTGGACCTATGACCCCTGACCAACAATAGCTGCACACAGTCAGATGTGCAGGGAGAGCTTCCCCACCCACCTCCCTGTAGGTCATCTTCCCTGCTGTTTGCCATGGAGGAGAGTTAGTCTCCAAGGTCATCATGACCTGGATGCCTGGCCAGCACTATTTCCTCTCCCTCAGGCAATAAACAGATCCCTGGTAGATTTGATCACCCACCCAGGGTGGGTCTAGGGGCTGAAGAGGAGCTTGGAGTGGGGTGAAGGAAGAGTTAAATCCATGGCCTGCCCTCAAAGTGGCCCTAAGTGGCTCTGATCCAGAGAGATCTAAGGAATCTCAACGTAAGAAAAATAAGTTCCGGGCCAATCGCTTCCTTCCTGGCTCCTAGAATCATCTTTCTAGCCATGCTGTCTATACACCCCCCGGGGGAGCTATTCACTAATGAGGGTGAGAAATGCCTAAATTATGCCTCTGGTTCATGTCCAACTTGCTCAGAAGGCAGGAGAGTGAGATAACTCACTCCTGCACCATTGTGATCATTATCATGGGGTCATTTCCCCTTCAGCACAGAAAGGCCTTTGACCAGGAGACCAGAACTGCACACACACCCTGGTTCCTGTGTCCCAGGCCAGGCCTGCGCCCCTCCTTGGTGTAACTATTTCCATTGTCAATGGAAGCTTTGTTTCCCCTCCTTCCACCTTCCCCCGACCTGGGCCCCTAATCTTTCCCTCTCTGGTTTGAAGTTCAACCCTGTGAACCCTTTTCACGTTCCCTTCCCTGGAGAGGAGCAATTTCATGCTCTTATTTAGAGGAGGGGAGTGTGGCTGGTCCCCTCCTGCTTCCCCCCACCACATCCAGCCATCCACCACCACCTTCACCTTCAGAGGAGCTCTGAAAACTGCCACCCTTTGGGGAGAGCAGAAGGGACCCTGAACAAAGACTTCATTCAAACTCTTGCAGGGTAACAGCTCCAAAAAGCTTTTAACGGGAGACCATCATTTCCCTCCAAGAATCAATGCATTTTAATTCATACAAAGATATTTGTCTGTGGCTCCGTTCCTTCGAGGCGGAGAGACACTTTTAACAAAACAAGTCAGCCTCGCGTGCAGACAAAATGCGCCAGCATCTCCCTGAAATTACTGGAAGTTCATTTTCAAAAGCCGTCCTGTTTTCTGGGAATCAATGCATATCAACTAAAATCAATAGCTTCTCCGTGCGGATGGGCTGAGACACCAAACCGATCTCATGTTCCAGTGCATTTGTATCCAAATCTCGACGTCCTCAACAAGTCAATGAATTCAAGCGTCTGCCGGTGTCTTTTCACTTAAAACTAATCTGTTTGCTGATCAGACTGTACATTTGCAGAGTGTGTAGTGATATATAGTCTTTATGTTTACCAGATCCAATGTACATTAACTCAAATCAAAATATTTCCACTTAACTTAAAATTGAGTCGGCCCCAAGTTCAGCAATGCTCATGGGAGTTCACTCTAGCCAAACCAACATGCTTACCCAGCTTTCCCTGGAGAACAGGGACTGCTGTCTTCCCTCTGTCCTCCAGGGTGAAACTCCCAGGAGTTTACTAATCCTTCCTGGACCAGAACACTCACTGCTTCTGTGCATCAGAAACTCAAGATATGGAAGGGACCCTGAGGTAGGTATCTTTGGGCCAGTCCTCTTTTACAAACCTCTAGATTCCTCAGAAGCCTGGTGGCAGAGGGGGACCAGCTTTTGGTTCCTAGAAGTCACCTCTGAGTCCCTCTGCAGTCACTTATGCCTGCATGGTGTGACATTCAACAAAGAATGTTTCTAATGGGCCATGTTGAGGGCACCTACTGAGTGCATCAGCCTTTGGGATTTGAAGAGGTTAAAAGCAGCACTTTTAACCTCTGAGGGCCCTAGGAGGGGAGAGTGCTGCTGTGGCCCTGCCTGCTGCCTCCCTCCCCACTGTTAACTGAGATGCTGCCAATTATTTGCATGGTCACTCAGCAAATGCATGTTGAAAACCTCAATGCCCAGCTTCTGTGCTAAGCACAGGGAGACAGTGATGGACACGCCAGACACAGCATATGGGCTTCAAGTCCCCTGAGAGAATCATCCAGCACAGCACAGGAAACCAAGTAGTAGGGATAGGTGTGTGTGTGTGTGTGTGTGTGTGTGTGTGTGTGTGTGGCTGGAGGGGGCAAGATAAGGTGGTGCTGGGGAGAAAACAGCATCTAAACCTCTCTAGAGTGGGACAGAGCAGACCTACTACTCACCAGACCCCCCTCCACCTCCCCTGCAGCCATTACTACACCCCACTGGCCTGTCCAGCCTGACTATGCTCCCCATCTTGCAGGTGTTTCCTGGAAGGGACATTTACCTCATGGGAACAGATAGCAAGAGGCACAGCTACGATTCAGCCCAGGTTGCCCCGAGGCTGAAGCCCACCTTCCCCAGGGTCTGCCCAGCCCCTCACAAACAAAGTGAACAGGCAGATGGCCAGAAGTTGGAGGGAGACAGTATAATGGTTCTACAAAGAGACTTTAATGCTGAGGCACTGAGATCCCACACCACTATAAGCCACTATAAGCCACTATGAGCCACAGCTGAGTAGTGCTCTGGTTTATCTGCCTGCCTGCCTGCCTGCCTGCCTGCCTGCCTGCCTGCCTGTCTGTCTGTCTGTCTGTCTGTCTATCTATCTATCTATCTACCTATCTTGTATCATTATCAAGTAGATGGCTGGGAGTGTTGCCAGGAGGGAGCAAACCCCACCCTCCAGAGGCCCCCCAAAGTGTCCAGATTTAGGAGAGATGAGATTTAGGATTCGACCACAGGACAGGCAGGTGGGGTGGGAGGTAAGGGTAGACTGTGTGATGCACCAGGACTTCATTGGCAAGGGGTCAGGCTTTCACATACACAAAAGTAAAGAAGCACTTTTCCCTGACTTATTTCCCAGAAATAAGTCAAAATAAAATTTAAAAAGGGGGCTCGGATCAGAAAGGGTGTACCTGGCTGTATGCACATGCTACCAAGCACAAGAACCCGGATTTGAGCCCCTGCTCCCTACCTACAGGGGGGACATTTCAAGAGCAGCGAAGGGTCTCTCTCCATCTCTATCTATCTCACCCTCTTGATTTCTTTCTGTCCTATCAATAAAGGGGGGTGGGGGTGGGAATGGCCACCAACAGTCCTGGGTTAATCATGCAGACACCAAGCCCCAGTGATAACCCTGCTGCTCACCATATATATATTCATGGGTTTGGAAAGAAGGACTTAGGGAGAGGCCTGAGGTTCAGGTCTGTATCAGGGAAGACTTCTCAGAGGTGGTGGCTTTAGAACACCACCAGACAAATACTAAGGGAGGCAGCAGGAGGCACGGTGGGGGCAAGGGTACAGAGCTGGAAAGAACACTGCTCTGGGCATGGGCAGTGGGGGTCCCAGGCCAGGCTCACAGAGCCCCTCTGTGATGAGGAGTCACAGGAGAAGAATCGGATGAGGTTGTGTGAAAGCAGGTTCTGGAAGCCCTTGGATGTCACACTAAGGCTGTGTTCCTTGACCGGATTCCAGCTTCCAAAGGTAGGGCTGGTCTTAAAGTGGGCAGAGCCAGAGACCACTCCCCCACCTTGGCACCCAGGCCCGTAAAACCCAGGCTCCTGGGCCCCCACCCATTCCCAGACCAGCAGCTGGGGAGCACTACTGAGGAAGGCTGATCCTCTGAGCCACCCAGAAGCCAGAGGCATCACCATGGAGACGCTGCAGGCAGCCAGACACACAAAAGGAGCTATGAGCTCCTCTGCTCACCTGGGACCCAGCGCCAAGGAGGAGGCAGCAGAGGGGTTCCGCTTCCTGTCCTCTCCAAGCTCTCTACCGAGCACCACTGGAGACACTAAACCCAGAGATAGGCCCTCCGCCCAGCGCCCAGAAGCCTTCCCTTCCGGCTGGTCTTTCTCAGAGAGGAAAGAGGAGAAGCCAGCCTGTTGGGGGCCACACCCACAAGTCCCTTGGGGAGAGGAGGGGATCACTGGGAACCTGGGGTCCTTCACCCTTTCTTCTGTTTCCCTGAAGAGAAGGACAACGGCACTGAGCCCCAAATAAGGATGTAAGTTGATTACTCTGGATTTGCTCGCTGGGAGTTCTCAAATACAAAGAGTATCTATCATTTGCGTCAAGACCTGGGGCCTTTCTATTGGGGCTAATGAGGGCAGTGGGGGCCTGGAATGCCTTCTGTGTGAATAGCACCCTGAGGTGGTCAGGTCTGGGGAGCAGCCCAGGGACTCCTGAGCCTGTGACAGGGCAGGTGAGCCTTCTTTCCAGGTGAGGGTGCAGGGGTGGTGTACGGTGTTGCACCAGACATCTAGGCAGGATGTGGCAGGGAGGACAGCTGCCCCTGAGCCAGGAAAGGAGGAACGGGCACAGAGCAGCCGCAAGCAAGCCGGCAATCTTCACGCTCGCTGGCATTGTCTGCTCTGCTGCTGGAGGGGTGAGAAGGGAGGGGGGGGGTGGCGCCCAGAGAGGGAGCGCTGAGGCCTGTGCTCATGGAAGAGGTGAGAAATCCAGCGTCTTCAGACCTGCCCACACTGCTGGCTCCTCTGCTGTGTGCGATTCTTCATCTCACAGTCATTACAGAGCCCACGGGAAGGCTGGGAGCTGGACACCCTGAAGGTGGGAAAATGAGAGTCGGGGGTGCATGCAGAGGGGCATGTGCCTGAGCTGGGGGGGGGGCACAGCCTGGAGTGGCCGCAGCTCCTAGAAACCCATCCAAGGTGTAACAAGGACCACTGCCTGCCCCCTACCACCACCACCACCAAGAGCCCCAGGACACAGCTGGTCAAGGTTCCTGGTGGGATCTGAGCTCTACGCTTTCCTCTGCCCTTTGGGCCAGACAGGACTCAGTTTCCCCTCCTGTCAGGCCTAATCCCTTTCAGCTCAGAAGCAAAGACCTCCCAGAAAATCGGGAGGTCAGTGGCACCTGCTACTTACAGAGGGGCTTCAGGTCATAACCATCCTCCTCCTCAGATAAGAGCCACACTCCTATTCTCTCGTTCCTGGCAAAAGCCAACACTCCTACCTTCGGGTCTTTTGAAATGCCTGCACACCCCTCCGTCCTGCCACCACAAAGGCATTCTCCTTTGGCCTATTGCCTCTCCCCTGCTGTGACCCAGTCACAGCCTCTCCTGCTTGCCCACCCCTTCCCCAGATACATCAGATGCCCTGGGACTCCAGGGCCTTTGCACATGCTGCTTGCTCTGTGCAGAAAGAGCACTTGGCCCACATGTTTCCAGGCCTTGCATGCTCTGTCTGCATTTCAACCCAGCTCTCAGAAAGCCTTCTTGGTCACCCCGGTCAGAGCTACAGCCACTTGAGTACTCCCCACCCCTCATCCTCAGGTCCCTTTGGCTTCGTTTTTTGTCGTCACTGGCAGCCCACCCTCGAGTGCACACTCCGTGGACACAGACGCTTGCACTGCTCTGCTCCCTGTCAAAGTCTAGTATCTCACTGAATACTCACTGAATGAGAGGAACAGCCCTAAGGTTTCCTCTTTTCCCTGAAGTGCAATAGCTGTGTAGAAGCCTCTGGAGATGCCAGTCTTCCTGGGAAATAAACTGTGTTTCGGAGCCAGACCGAGATGAGGAAGATGGCAACGGAGGACAGATATGGGCTTCTCCTGCCACCACCAGCGAGGGCAGAATGTGGACAAGAGACACTGGGCGCAGGAGCAGGGGGATGCCCTCAATTTCCCTGCATCCCAGTCACTGAGGCCTGAAGAATAGTGCCACCAAGTCAGCCAGTGGGGGACACAGTCCCCACGCTGGCCCCCATCCCTCTTGGCCTTCAGGGCCAGCAGTCTCCTAGTGCTGCTCCCCAGCTGTCCCCTGAGTCAGGTGACAGTCAGGGGGAGCCTGCTCTTCCTTCCTGGATCATCAGGAGTCAGGGAAGGAGATGGAGAGGGGGACAGTGAGGCCCCTTAACAAGCAGCCCTGATGCCCACGCAACACTGACTTAGTTCAGGAGGGGGGAGGGCTAAAGCTGCAAAACCAAAACGGAGAAAGGGAAGCCCCAAGATCGCAGGCCTGGTTCCAGCTGAGGTGGCCTCCCTCCCACTGGAGTGAGTTTGGATTCATCACAGTGACTCCCAGGTGTGGGTGCCACCCCAGCCCACCCAGCTTTCAGAAGAGGAGGTGGGACTGAGGGCTGGGGAAGCCAGGAGGCCAGCTGGACAGGCTCGTGTGGGCTCTCTTGGCCTGGCTGGGCTGGCTGGCCATGCTTTCTAATTGAGCTCATCCTGTGCAGCTCTCTCTCGCTGCTGAGGTGTCAGCGTCAGCTGTTGGTTGGTTAGAGCCATTTGAAGTCCCCGAGTCTTTGGAAAAAAGGAGGGCGGGAAAGAAGAGGCAAAGGCAGGAGAAACAAAAGGAGTTTTGGAATGGGACTTCAAAAACAGCCAAGTGTTTGAAAAGATCTTTGCTAAGGTTCTGACCTACTTTGCATGTGGATAAGCCATCTCCTTGGCTGTAAAAGGGAGAAAGAAGAAAAAGAAGAAGACGAAAAACCAAACAACTGCCCTGTGTGCAAAGTGGCCGCTCTATTCATGGGAGCCGGGCTGCTATGCAGAAAGGGGCTTTAGTGCTGTAATCAGAGGTCAGTTAGGAGCCCTGGCTTGGGTGATTATGTAAGATCTGAACCTCTCTTCTTGGCAGGCCATGCATGGTCTGGGAGAGGAGGCTGCCAGGGAGAGGCAGCCAGGGCTGAAAGAGGGGATGCCCGGCCAGCAGAGCCGCAGGGGGTGGGCGGGGGGGGGGCCTGCACTCTAGGACACGCACCTTGACTCAGGTGTGGGAGGCTCTGAGGCTTCCAAGTGGGTGATGTCAGGCCCAGGACTAGGCCCCCAGAGACCAGGAGGCCACGTGAGGCCCTCTGAGCTATGTGCGGGGACCCTCACCCAGTCCTGTGCCTGGCACCTGGGGGGTGCTCAGTGATAGGATGCCATCCTCTGGGATTGCTGGAAGCAGTTGAGAGGAGGCGGCCCCACCCTGCTCAGAGCCTCTTCATCCCAGCAAAGGGGTGAAGGAAGAGCTGGACCAGAGCTCCTGGGAGGCGGGTGTAGGGACAGGTGCCAATGGTTGCAGTGCTGCTGCACCACTCCACCCCACCCCTCCACCTCACACCCCCACTGCTGCAAAAGCTCCAGACCACACAGCAGTCTGGAGCTGGAGACACAGACAGACAGACAGACAGACAGACAGACAGACAGACAAGAATGTATGTGGGGTGCCCCAGGTCCACTGGCAGGCAGATTAGAAAGACCTTATTAGGAAGAGCTCTGGGGAAACTGAGCTGAGTGTGAGTACACCCTGCCATGGTGATGGTGCTCAATGGTGTTGAGAATTGTGAGTCTGGGCTCCACCCACCACCACCACCACCCCACCTCCCACCACACACACACACACACACACACACACACATAAAAAATCCTATATGGTACGAGGACTGTCGGGGAGCACCATGGGCCCCTCAGAGATGGAGAGTGAGCTCTACACAGTCTCTGCACCCATGGGTGGACGTCTCTGAATCAGGGGCCTGGGTTCCAGTTAATTTCTCTCTCCTCTAAAGCCTTCATCTCTTTCTAGTCTGTGATGAACATCTCCTGGAGGGGGGGGGGGCTGTGCGGGGGCTGGGGGGTCAGGTTCTGGCCCTGACACTCAGGACACAGGATTGGCACTCATACGAGTCCCCACCTCTAAGGTGTCTCCCTTGGTCAGCAGTGTGGACTCTGTCAATACTGCCCCCCCTTTCCTCAGCAGTGGACTGTTGGGCTCCTTTATAAATGCATGCTGGGGTGCAAATAGACCTTTAAAAAATCAGTTTATGAGAGAGAATGAGAGCATCACTCTGGCACAGTCGATGCCAGGGATTAAACTTCATTCACCTCCCAGGCCATGACAAAACAATGTTTCAATCTCAGTCAAATTCAAGCATCTAAGGGGAAGTTGATCTCTTCTGAGAACTACATGCTTCATGAATAACCACGGAAAAATTGCTAATTGTGGACTGTCCATGGGCTGATGGTCACTAGGTTCTCTGCATAGAGGTATGGAAAGATCCAGAAAAGGAGCTTCCAGTAGGCTCCCTGGGCCCTGGACAGGAAGGCTTGAGGAGCTGGGGGTTCCCTGGATGGCTCCTCTTCCTCTCACTCCACTGTTCACCTATGAGTCTACTCCACTGGCAGAGCAGAAGGGCCAGAGCTCAGCCAGTCTCTACCAGAACTGACTGATGGGCCTCTCACCCCATACACAGAGTACCCCAACACCTGAGCCGAGGCCAGCTAGGAACCATGCATGCCTTCCCAGCCTGACTCACTCAGTAGGTGCTCATCTAAGATCATTACCCTTTCTGAGCTCAGGTATATGCTGAAGGATGTGAGGCTCCACGTTACTTATAACAATAAGCACAGAAGCTCTTAAATGCCTGAGAACAAGAGAATGATGAGATCAAACTCTGGTGTCACCATAGAATGGAAAACTCCACAGCAGTTAAAAAGAATGGAGAGGGACAGGCGATATTACCATGACACATTCAGCACAAAACAGCTACAAAGTCATATTTTCGGTATGTTAAAAAAAAACTATGCCTGTCCAGGCTGTAAGGTATGGAAAACGTCAGTGCAGTGCCTGGCATATAGGAAACTCTAGGAACATTTAGTTATTTGCTAAGGTATTTTTCAAAAGACCTACTTCATTTATTTCCTGTGAAACAGAGTTGGGTGAGAGATTGGGATAAAGATAGACAGAGGAGGGCCCGGTGGTGCCCGGGTTAAGTGCACAATGTATGAGGCACAAGGACCCATATGAGAATCCTGGTTTGAGCCCCGGATCCCCATGCACAGGGGGGTCACTTCACAAGCAGCCATGCAGGTCTGCAGGTGTCTGTATTTCTCTTTCTCTCTCCCTTTCTATCTTCCCCTCCCCTCTCAATTTCTCTCTGTCTTATCCAATAAAATGGAAAAAAAATGGCCTCCATGTAACAGTGCATTCGTAGTGTCACACCAAGCCCCAGCAATAACCCTGGAGGCAAAGAGAGAGAGGGAGAGGGAGAGCGGGAGGGGGAGGGGGAGGGAGAGGGAGAAGGAGAGGGGGGAGGGGAGGGGGAGGGAGAGGGAGAAGGAGAGGGGGGGAAGGGGAGGGGGAGGGGTGAGGAGGGGAGAGGGAGGGGTGGGGAGGGGAGAGAGGGAGGGGGAGGGGAGAGGGAGAGGGAGAGGGAGAGGGAGACCAGAGCACGGCTCCAGTACATGCAACACCAAAGATCAAACTGGAATCCACAAATATGAAAGTCCTGTGTTCCAACAGTGCTTGCTCTCTCTCTCTCTCTCTCTCTCTTTCTCCCTCCCTCCCTCTCTCCCTCCCTCCCTTTCCCCTCCTCTCTCTGACACACACACACACACCCCTCCAAATAAATGCTGTAAACTGGGGGAGTAAGGAAGGATCCATGCCCGTCCCCTCACCCCCAGTGCTGCTTTCTGTGGGGCAGGAATGAGAAGTGAGCAGTTTGTAGGATCTCCCTCTGTCGTCTTGGAGTGCTGGATAGCAGATCTGCAGGACTTTCATACCATTCAGATAGAAAGGAGGAGGGAAAACACTCCATCTCATTTCCCTAAATCTAGTCGGAGAAGAAGCTTCACTAGATCCTGTGTTCTAGAAAGATATTCAGTCAGAAACTGGCAAGCACTGGGACCCTCTCCATGCTCTGTAGTGATACCTGTCACTCTAGGGATGGGGAAGAGGAGGAGCAGGAGGAAGGGGATGAAGAGGAAGAGGAGGAGCAGGAGGTAGAGGAGGAAGGGGAGATACAAGCTGGGTCCCCTGCAGGCAGGCAGGGCTGGATTTGAGAACACCCTGGTACAGTCTCTGTAGCTCTGTTCCTGCCCTGTATTAGCCTCATCTCCAAGCCTGAGGTCAGAGAGGGCAGGGCTGGGGCCTGGGAGTGCAGAGGCTGGATCCCACCTCAGCCCAGATGAACCAGCTCCTAGTTCCCAACAAGATGGATGCCCTGGGCAAGTCTCCTTCCCGGTCCAGCTGCTGTGCCCTGCCCACATGTGACCTGAGGAGGTGGGACAGTTCTGCCAGCCTGCGCTGCCAATGTGAAGCAGGGAAGAGTGGGAGCAGAGCAGTTAGACATCAGGGAGAGACCGGGCTGAAGAGCAGTCAGAACAGAGCATTCTCTAAACACCAACTGTGTTCAAGGCACCCAGCTAAGGGCTTCACACATATTCCTTCTTTTGATCCTCACAACAATCCTTGAGATATTATAATTATCTTCATCCCATAAAAGATGCACCTGAGGCTCAGAGAGATTAAATAATTGTTCAAGGTCATTTGGCTTATGGTGGTGGGGTCATATCTGTCTGCTTCACTCCATCACCTGCCCAGTGCCCACACACACACACACACACACACACACACACCATTCACTCCAGCTGGCGGCTGCTTCACAGCCAGTCTCTAGAATTAGTTGGGCCTCCCTCTGCTATCAGCAGAGCCCTAAATTTCTGGAACCTTCTCAATGCCAAAGGTTCTTATCGGCTCCTGGTTTGCCCCCAAGCAACTGGTCTCACCCAGTCTCTTTCATTCCCTTCCTGTTTTGTGTCTTGTCACTGGGGTTTCATCAGTCCAGACTCATTTGAGGGGAGAGGTGGGGGAGACATCATAGCCCTGAAGTTCCCTCCCGGGGTGCAGTGGGTGCTGGGCTCCAGTCAGAGCTGCAAGGCAAAGCAGGCGCACCGACCAGGTGGGCTATTTTGCTGGTCCTCCACTCCTCTTTTTTCTCCTGCATCACCCCCACCAGCTCAAGCTTTCCTCCTGCAGCACACTCTGCCTGAGGCTTTGATTCCTCTCTACACGGTTTGCCTCAGCTTCTCAGCTTCTGGACTCTTGGCTTCTCTGTGAGCTGACTGTCCAGCCATCTGGCTGCAGTGGACACATCCCTCCCTCTCTGTGTCTTCTCAGTACAGTCCTGCAGGGGGCTCAGCAGAAGGTCTGGGGTCAGCAGGGGCCTGAATACACACCATCATCACCACCACCACCCTGCAGCATACCGGCAGGAGAGGAGAGGGGGCTGGAAAGGAAAACTCAAGACTCACCAAGACCTTAGAACCGGGAGGGCCAATTGTTGAAGCAGCAGAAACTGAACGTAGGAGGTGGTGGTGGTGTGTGTGTGTGTGGGGGGGTCATATGTGTAACTTTGTGATGGGACAGGACAGGGAAGCTTGTTTCCAATGCTGCCTCTGAAAATGGCAGAGGGCTTCTCAATAGGAAATGTCTGCTGGGCAACCAGAAAGCCAGGTGGAGAGCAGCCCAGGAGGTGGCGCAGTGCACAGAGCACTGGGCTGGGACACACATGAGGTCCAAGCTCCATCCCCGACATCAAAGATGCCAGAGTGATGCTCTGCTTCCCCCCTTCCCTTGAAAGGAAATACATCTTCAAAAAGGAAACATAGGAGTTGGGCAATAGCACAGCTGGTTAATCGCACATGGTGCAAAGTGCAAGGACTGGCTCAGGGATCCCGGTTCGAGTCCCTGGCTCCCCACCTGCAGGGAGGGTCACTTCACAAGCAGTGAAGCGGGTCAGCAGATGTCTGTCTTTCTCTTCCTCTCTCAATTTCTCTCTGTCTTATCCAACAAAAACGACATCAATTACAACAAAAATAATAACCACAACAATGATAAAACAACCAGGGCAACAAAAGGGGAAAAAATGGCCTCCAGGAGCAGTGGATTCATAGTGCAAGGCACCGAGCCCAGCAATAACCCTGGAGGCAAGAAAAAAAAAGCTGGGTCTGTGGGTCAGCCAACAAACATTTCCTGGGTGCCATTTCTTGCACCCAGTGAAGCAGGTTGATGAGAGGTGAACAGACTCCTAGAGGAGGTAGGAGTGGAGGGGGTAGAGTTTGGGAAGGCGAGAGTAGCCGCTCTGAGGTGGTGGAGGATGCCTTTCCAGGAAGAGAAGGAAGGGGAGGGAGAGAAGATGGTGTTTCGGGCCTGGGGCAGTCGGGGTCAGAGTCGAGCTCAGGGACTAGAGACCACTCCCCACCTCCACCAGGACCAGGCTTGCAGAAGGCAGCCCAGACTTCTGAGACCCATGGAAATCCTAGCACCCAGCAGGGGGAGGGGTGTGGCCACCACTGTCTCTCTCTTCAGGGTCAGTGCATGCTATCAACATGGCCTCACTCTAACATACACGCACACACACACACACACACACACGCACACACACACACCTTTCTGCCTGCCTCCTCCCAAGGTCATATAGCAAGCCTGAGCTGTCAGGACCCCAGCCTTGGAGCAAACAATCCCCAGATGGGTGGGGCCAAGGGAAACTTGACCCCCCCAGAACCACTGCCCCCTCTCCCCCACCCCACAAAAGGCACCTTCCCTTTCCCCTGCCTTGCCCCAAATCAATCCCGACATCTCCTTAAATCGGAGTCAGCCACAATGAAATGGTGGTGTGGGATTTTGTTTACCAATCCTGGCATCTAATTAAAATTAGCTGATGGTTCTTCTGGTTGGGTTTTCTCCTCTCTCTCTCTCTCTCTCTCTCTCTCTCTCCCTCTCTCGTTCTGACTATTTTTAAGCCAGAGCTGCTAGATCAGTGCAGCCACTAGTAAGCTGTCAAATCAAATTTTCAAAAGCAAATTGCTTTTATAATTAATTTAATTATTATTACGGCTCCCAGTTTTGTGTTGCCTTAATGAACACAATCAGGTTTCACCGTGGGCTTCTCCCCCACATACACGGAGAGCACCCCTCGCCTCTCTGAACTCACCTCCCACCTCTCCCCTCTGAGCTGGGCAAATGGAAGAGGCGAGCAGGAGAGCAGACAGGTCCGCCGCCCATCCACCCGGCCATGCCACCCCCTCACTCACGCCCTCACCCTCAGAGTGAGTAATTAAAGTTCTGCTCCCTGTTATGGAGTAAATGGTACATGTTTTAATTACCCCTGCGCCTATCCAGGCAGCTTCACACCCCCACCCAAGTCTGGGAACCGATGGGGGGGGGGGACAGTTAAGAGAGAAAGAGCTTGGGCAACAGTGACAGCGGTCTGTCACCCAGGGTCTGGAATTCACTGGGGAGCTGTCAGTTACTAAGGAAACTAGGAAGGGAGAGAGGCGGCTAGATCCAATTTTGGGTGACAAGTGTGAGGCTCAGAGATTTTGGGCCCTCTGAGCATCCTCGAGTGAGTGGAGGCATCTACAGGGGCAGCTGGGGTGGGGCAGGTCTCAGAAGAGACTTCACCTGGGACCACACCCTGCCCCAGCCCAACTAGAGACACAGATACTCAGTGGAGGAGCAGTGGGCCAGGGTGGGGACCAGGAGCAGTGGAGGGAGGGAGGGAGGAAGAGAGGGAGGGAGAAAGAGAGAGATAGAGAAAGAGAGAGAGAGAGTGTGAGGCTATGTGTATGCGTGTTTGTGTGAGAGAGACTCTCTGTGTGTGTATATGTGAGAGAAAGAGAGACACTGTGTGTGTGTGTATGTGTGTGTGAGAGAGAGAGAGAGGGACAGAGAGACTGTGTGTGTGTGGGGGTGTGTGTGTGTGTGTGAGAGAGAGACTGTGTGTGAGAGAGAGAGAGAGGGACAGAGAGAGAGACTGTGTGTGTGAGAGAGAGACTGTGTGTGTGTGGGAGAGGGAGAGGGAGAGAGAGAGAGACTGTGTGTGTGTGTGTGAGAGAGAGAGAGGGACAGAGAGACTGTGTGTGTGTGTGTGTGTGAGAGAGAGAGAGAGAGAGAGAGACTGTGTGTGAGAGAGAGAGGGATAGAGAGAGACTGTGTGTGTGAGAGAGAGACTGTGTGTGTGTGTGAGAGGGAGAGGGAGAGAGAGAGAGACTGTGTGTGTGTGAGAGAGAGAGAGAGAGAGAGGCTTGTGTGTGTGAGAGAGAGAGAGAGAAGGGGAGGGAGAGAGACTGTGTGTGTGTGTGTGAGAGAGAAAGAGAGAGAGGCTATGCTGTATAGTTTGTGTGCTATGTGTGTTGTTTGTGTGCTGTGTTTGTGTAGTGTGTCGTATGTGTGTAATGTGCCATACGTGTGATATGGTGACTGAGGTGTGTCGCTTCTGTGGCGTGTGTGGAGGTGGTATGATGGGTGTGTGCACACTTGGGGGGCAAGTGTGATATGGAGAGTGTGTCGCGAGTGTGTGCCCACAGTCCCCTGCAGTCATTTGCCTGTTTGGAGATGTATTTATCCTTTTCTGTCTCCGGGGTGCTTTTCTTTCTGTCTCACTTCCATCATTTCCTTTATTTCTTTGGCATTTGGTTCTCCTGCCCTGTCCCTTCTCCCTTCCTCTCTTGGTCTCACTCCTCCCAAGTTGCTGTCCTCCCTGTCTGCCTCCACCTGTGCCCCCAGTGTCTGTCTGTCTGTGTCTCTCTCTCCCTCCCTCCCTCCCTCCTTCCTTCTGCTCACCAGGGACCCCCTCCCCCGTAGTCTCTCACACTCAGACCTGGGGCTAGTGCTATTCCCCCTCTTTGTGAAGAGAGCCCTGGGCTTCAGTGCAGCCTGACCAGGGCTCCTGGTGTTCCTCAGGGAATGGCCAGGGTGCCGGAGGGACCCTGGACAGACAGATGGACAGAACTGGAGGACCACTGGGACTGACCCACCCAGCAGAAGAGTAGGAGAAGAGGTGGCACCATGCTACCTCCTTCTCCAGAAACAGGTTCTTGGAAGGTTTACACACACACACATACACACACACACACACACACACACACACACACACACACACACACACACACACACACACACACACACACGAGCAAGCAACTCACACCTCCCTGCTCCAGGGGGCGCTCTGGTCAGATACCTATCACCAGTTTAGAGGCACTTCCAGGAAAACAAGGTGTCCTTAGAGCTAGACTCTCTACAGGAGCCCAGTGCCAAATTGAGTGGCCTCAGCCCTGCTTCTAAAGCCACCCCCACCAGCCTCTGCTCTACCTCGGGGCTACTGGCTCACTGGGCCTCCTGGGACACCTCCAGCCATCACCAGGCAAATCCTCCAGCTAGGGCATCGTGTAGAGCAAGCCTGCCACCTGGTGGTGAGGCCACCCAACTACAGGCCAGGGCTATAAGGGGGCGGGGGGGGGGTGTTGGCCCAGACTCTGCCCCCAGCTTGGGGACCCACTGACTCCCAGGTGCTGACTCCTGAGGCCTGCGCTGCCAAGTTGAGGCAGTGTGGGGCCCTGTTCCGGCCCCTTCTGAAAGTGCTAGTGGGGTGGAGGTGGGGGAGGTAGAGAAGCAGAAGGCAGGGAGCAAGACGGTTCCCTTGCCGAGGTGGGGGTCTGGGCCCAGACTGAGAGGAGAGACTAGACAGAGACGGGGGCTCAGGCTGGTCCACAGGCGTGTCTGCAGCCTCCCTGGACATGCCAAGGGAAGTGTGGGCTCCACCCCGACCCCTGTCCACCACTCAGATGGGGGTGGGGTGGGGTGGGGTGGGAGACTGCCAAGTGCTGGAGTTACAGGGCAGGGACAGCCAGACAGAAAGACATAGTCCCTGCTTTCCAAGGAGCCTGCAGGCTAGAGCCAAGATCTAACCTGACATCACCTTATGACAAAGAGGGACTCTGCTTCCCTCCCCTCAAAATAATTCTTAAAATTAATTAATTAATTAATTAATTAAATATTTTTTTAAAACCATGTTCCTACTGAGGCCAGGATGTGGCACACCTGGTTGAGCGCACACATTACAGTGCACTAGGAGCCAGGTTCAAACCTCGGGTCGCCACCTGAAGGGGGCAAGTTTCACAAATGGTGAAGCAAGGCTGCAGGTGTCTCTCTGTATCTCTCTCCCTCTCAGTTTCTCTCTGTCTCTATCCTAATCTATCCTAATAAGCAAATAGAAATACTTTTAAATGCTCATATTAGGATAACATTTTGTGACAGCTTTGATAGAGATGGCTATATTTATGCTACATATTGAAACACCTTCATCAACCTAAAAGTTCTTTGTGGTGGGAGAGTAGCTCCGAGGGAGAGCTCCGAGCTTGCAAACGTGTGGCCCCAAGATCAGCCCCCTGCATCACGTGGGCCAGAGTGATGTCCATCTGCCCCCATGAATGGAATAAATAGATGAACTTTATTAAGTTCTTTGCCTTCTTCTGACTTAGAAAAACAAATGAGCATTTCTGTGTACCTGCTGGGCGCATCAGCCTGGAGCCTCACCTCCTCACAGCACCAAGGAGAGAGTGAAACCCAGACACTTTCCTCATATCACAGCCACACAGTGACAGGCCAGGGACACAGGCACAAGGCCCCAAGTGTTCAACCTCCTGCTTCCAGAAAAGGGGTCCCCCCCACTCCCATTTCAACTTTGCAGGAGTCAGAAATACTCCTGCCATCTAGACCCTAGACCAAGAAAGACACCCCTCCTGGGATGCCCCTGCCCCCTATAAGCCCCTGGGATGGCCCACCTGGTGGGGAAACCCTAGCTGGGTTCTGGCTGCCCTGCTCCCCACATGTCTGGGCAATAGCATCACCCCCACTCCGTCCCCAGCCCAGGCCCTGCAGCCAAGTCCCCACAACCACTGCAGCTCTTTGGCCTGCTGTCTTATTAATTCCTAATTTCCAATTTGCAAGAAGAGAGAGCCTTAAACCTCCATCTCACCAGCCCAGCAATCACACAGATGATCCAAGCATCTCTGGACAGCCTTTAATTTATTTCCCAGCGCACACGGGCACTGCTGAGAGACTTGATGGCACCAGCTTAAACATAATAAATTACTCAAGTACCAGAGATTAGTTAATAAAGCTCCAGGCTCCCTCCCAGCCCCTGCTGACTTGGTCAGTGACACCAAAGATGTTTCTGAAGAAGCTCAGAGTGGGAGACCGGGCTCCGTAGTGTGTGTATCCCCAAGCTAGAGGCAGCAGTCTAGCCTGGCTAGACAGAGCCCTGGGTGCCAGCAGAAGTGGTGACTCGGGAAGAGAGTACTGGGTGTGTATATTCCAGGTGGGTGTCCTCACATCAGAGAGCCATAATCAAATGGTGGCAAGCCTCACTCTTGCTTGGGCTCCACTTGGAAGACCAGAGCCAGAGCCAGAGCCAGAGCCAGAGCCAGGAACAAGAGAAGATGGAGCCAGGGTAGAGAGCACAGTGGTTTATGTCGTGGCTTGCACACCTGCCTTGACACTAGTGGTCCCAGGTTTAGTCCCTGGCACCACCACCAGCTGGAACTGAACAGTGCTCAATCGGAAAGGCAAGGAAATGCAGGGCAGAGGTGGGGAGGGCAGAGGATGAGAGAAACTGTACTGGGGAGCTAGCCCGACATGAGAGAACATGCTTGCCTGAGCTCACAGGATTCGATTCCCAGCACTACATGTGCCAGAGCTAAAGGGTGCCTAGGCTTCCTCCTCACCTCATAAAAATAAATATGTCTTGGGGGTCGGGTGGTGGCGCAATGGGTTAAGCGCACGTGGCACAAAGCGCAAGGACCAGCATAAGGATCCCGGTTCGAACTCCCAGCTCCCCACCTGTAGGAGTGTCACTTCACAGGCCGTGAAGCAGGTCTGCAGGTGTCTATTTTTCTCACCCCCTCTCTGTCTTCCCCTCCTCTCTTGATGTCTCTCTGTCCAACGACGACGACGACAGCAATAACAACAATAATAATAACAACAATGATAAACAACAAGGGCAACAAAAGGGGGTAAATGGCCTCCAGGAGCAGTGGATTCAGAGTGCAGGCACCGAGCCCCAGCAATAACCATGGAGGCAAAAAAAATAAATAAATATAATAAATATGTCTTTAGAAGAAGAAGGAGAAGTAAGAGGTGGAGGTGGAGGAGGAGGAGGAGGAGGAGGAGGAGGAAGGAAGATGCTGGCCACCTTGGAGCCAGAGAAAGGTAATGATAGAGAAGCTTTTCTGGAAGCCACAATGAGCCAGGGACCAGTTTAAAGTATCCAACAGCCCCTCTGTCTTCCAGATGTGCCTGTGTAGGGACTCACACCCAGACCACCTACCACCTCCCCCACGTGATTCACACAAGGGGTGGCCCCGCCCAGCCCCACTCCTGTCGGAGACTCTTCCGCCATCCCTGACCACCCCAGTCCTCGGATGACAGACTTGTCACGCTCTCCCATCACCTGCTTAATAAAGTCTGACTTTGCTATAATCTGGAATCATCCTTTTCTAGTGGTCATGGAAACCATGAGGCTGAGGTGGAGAGGGAGGAGAGTAGGGGGGAGAAGACACAGCTTGCCTCCGGGGGAACCTCAAAACATGAGGCTCCCTTCTGTCAGATGCCCTGTCCTACAAGAGACGAGGAGAAGAACTCAGAATAGGGCCTTAGCCTGTGATGTCGTGTGGAGGGCTTCTGGAGGCAAAGGAAACCCTAGAGGTGCCAAGCACCAGTCAGAACCCTGATCTTTGTGGGAGCCCCACTCCTGACGAACTCCAGGAAAAACCGGAACCAGCAGCTGGGGGTGGGGTGTAGCAGGTAGAGCACTGGACATGGCAAGTGTGAGGTCCTGAGTTCAATCCCCGGCTGCTCCTCATAAAATAAACATATACATTTTTAAAAGGATGGTTAGAGGAAGGAGAGGGAACAGAGGAAGAAAAAAAAAGAAAGAAAGGAAGAAGGAGGGAACCCAAATCACCCTAAACCCCCCACCCTGTCTCTCCTCTGCTTTTCCTGATATAAAGCCAGGAGCTCCTGGCTCCCCAACTCATCGCACCATGGAGGAGCTTGGCAGGGGCGTGGCAGGCTCTGGGGATCACCTCCAGATCACTGCCAGACCCACAGTTCCCTCTGTCTCCAGGTGCTAGTCCTACTCATTGTTATCTGCAATAAAATCCTCTTCAGGGTCTCTGATTCTTTTCTTCCAGAATGCTCAAAGTATTGCCAACACATGCTCCTGTTTATGCAGAGAGAGCTTCCCTCTACACAATAGATGGTGGCTGTATGTGGTGTAAATGGAATCACATTATGAACACACGAGGGGAATGCTAACGTGAATCCTTTCAGAAAGTGAATAATCAGTCCCTAATTTATCATTAGTGAAAATCCAGGCTTTCGTATAACAAGTTTGTTTGATGTGAACAAACTCTCAAACCCTCTCTCTCTCTCTCTCTCCTCTTTCCCCCCCACCTCTCCCTGCCTCTCTCTCCCTCCCTCTCTCTCGCCCTCTCTCCCTGTCTCCTCTCCCTCTCTCCCTCTCTCTCTCTCTCCCCCTTCCTCTCCCTTTCCTGGGGAGTGGAAGCCATGATACCCAGTATTATACCAAGCACAAATAAGTCTTAACAGCAGCTTCACTGGAACCGCCTTGCACTGAACCTGGGTGCTGTCCCCCACCAGCCCCTCAGACACAAGTCTCATGGTGGCTGGAGATGATCCCCGTGTGAAGAGACTAGCAAAAGCCTTGCCCAGATGCTGGGCTTGGACATGTCAGAAGCCTGCCATCCAAAATACTTTATCTAGAGCATCCTTTGGTCTGATCAGCTTCCCCATCCACTGCCCTGGGTCTGGGTGGATACACAGAGGGCATGGTCTCACCTTCACTGCACAGGAAGTGGAATGAACAGTGGAAGGTTCTAGAGACTTTATTTCCTGGCTGTTGAAGTAGAACTTCTGCATGGCAACGAGGTTGAAAAGAACCTGAAGAACTCTGTGTAAGTGTGAAAGGGTCTTTCCTAAAGTGACCCAGGACCTGACCCTGTCTCCCATCCCTTGTTCCCGTGGTGGGCTGTCAGGAGTCTGTAACCAGAGGGAGTCATGAGAACAACGTGATAACACAGAGTCCTTGAGTTTACTACTCTCAGACCATGCACCTGGCCCTGGGTTCCATCCTAACATCACATGAAGTGACGGCAGGGTGCTTAGCGTCATCTATCTATCTCCCTCTCTCTCTCTCTCTCTCTCTCCCCATCTTTCTCTTTCTCAAAAATGGAGTTGAAATGAGGATAAAGGATAATTTTTATGGTAAATAGGCTGTGACTAAGTACCATGATCATGAGCAACCAGAGACATGACTCTTCTGGCTCTGGTCTGGACTGCCCTGCCCTGTGGGACAGGACCCCGGGAGCAGGCAACAGATGTTACATGTGGTCTTTCTGTCTTCCCAGCTGCCTTGAAGGGGATGGCGAGAGGTCTCATGTCCCCCAACAGTCCACTAGTCACCACGGCCAGTGGCCAGCACAGGCCGGAGGCTTCTTAGTCACGTCCCCAGTCAGCCCCTCCTCTGTGAGAGGACCCTTCTCCCACAGGGTCTCCGGGGCATTGGTTTTATATCCACATGTGGAGATTCCCCCTCAGAAGTTAGTGTTGCCCTTGGCAACCAACTCTCTCTCCACAGGGCTTTGAATACCAACCGCCTTAGGAAGATGGTTCCTCAGAACCAGTTTCTAAAAGGCCTCTCCTCCCTGTGCGAAAAATTAAAAAAAAAAAAAAAACAAGAAAAAGCAGAACATTTAACAAGGGTTTAAGACAAAGATTCAAACTATCTTCATCCTCTTCCTCCGATGCGTCTGCTGAGTGTCTGGAGAAAGGGGTGCATCCCCGTGCTGTGCTGCGCAGGGGAAGGAAGAATGGTGGTGGCAGAGTTGCCTCTTCTGGAAGGCCTGTGAGGGGTGTGATGGGCATCATGTGATGTTTCTGTAAAAATCCCCTTGTCTGGGTCACAGCATAGAGTAGGTGCTTAAAGTGTGCCGGGGAGGAGTGGGGGGGAGTCGGGCGGTTGCGCAGTGGGTTAAATTCACATGGCACGAAGTGCAAGGACTGGGGTAAGGACCCCGGTTCGAGCCCCCAGCTCCCCACCTGCAGGAGAGTCACTTCACAGGCGGTGAAGCAGGTCTGCCGGTGTCTCTCTTTCTCTCCCCCTCTCTGTCTTCCCCTCCTCTCTCCATTTCTCTCAGTCCTAGCCAACAACAATGACATCAGTAACAACAACAATAATAACTACAACGATAATAAAAAAACAACAAGGACAACAAAAGGGAAAATAAATAAATATAAAAAATATTTTTAACAAAAGGAGTGTCAGGGGGAGATCAAGACACATCTCGCAGGGCAACAGAGCTGCACATTGATGATATTACAATACACACAGTGACTGGACGTGACATCAGCTAGGTGGCAGGCTACTGGAGCCCATCAGAAGGCCGGGGCTGGATTCATGAGGCGTGGGCCGTGCCTTTCAAGGGCCCTGGGCCTGGTTGAAAGAGATGTACATGGTCACAACACAGTCAGGTGGAGACGCCGGCTTGGGACAGAAGTAGGAGGAGCTTTCTACAGAGACATGGGGACAGGGGCATAAAGGGCATGGGTGGAAGCTCCTTTGGTTGAGGTGACGGACGCCATCCTGGCTCAAAGGAACACCAAAGCAACTGGTACAGTGGTTCACACTGCTGGCAAGGACAGTGACAACCCTTTGTCCTCTGCCTTCGGGGATGGAGTCTACAGTCTAGAAATGGATCTAGCTGGAAATCCAGTTGTGCTATTTAAGAGCCTGAGGTTTTCCAAAGATCATTCATGAGCTGAGTCGTTGCCATTATCTCAGAGGTAGTAGTAAGGGTGAAGAAGTCAGTTACAACTGTTCTTCTTCTAGTGTTTGCCCTTCTTCCGTACTGTAATTGTTGTGGAATAAATCCTGAATACCCTTTTCAGATGACCTATATTGTCTTCTAACCCTCAAGTGCCCTTCCATCCACCTATCCACTCATCCATCTATCCATCCATCTATCCATCCATCCATCCATCTATCCATCATCCCTCCATCCACTCATACTTCCATCTATCCATTCATCCATCCACCTATCCACTCACCCATCCATCCATCTATCCATTCATCCATCCATCTATCCATCATCCCTCCATCCACTCATCCATCCATTCATCCATCTATCCATCATCCATCCATCCATTTATCCATCCATCTATCTATCCATTCATCCATCCACCTACCCACTCATCCATCCATCCATCTATCCATTCATCCATCCACCTATCCATCATCCCTCTATCCACTCAAACTTCTATCCATCCAGCTATCTACTAGTCTACCCAATATTTATCAGCTATCTGCTTTGTTCCAGACAGAATGCAATTCACTGAGAGAATATTAATGTTAACCCTCCAGTTGCTTAAAGTTAGTAAATAATGACAACACAAAATATGGGAAAGTACCTAGAAGTACAAATACGCACTTGACTCTGTTAAGTGCTTTATAGTCTTGAAAAAAGAAAACACTTTATAACAGCCAGTGGTTTCACTGAATTCCCACAACAATCTTGTGATGTATGTCATCACCCTCGTGTTATTAATGAGGAAACAGAGGTGGCGCCAGCGGCGAGGTTAAAACGTTCTCAGCTGGTGGGAGGTAGAACAGTCCCTTTTTCTGTAATGTCATAGTTATATGTGACATAGAAGCTTTACTGGAGGTGGGGAAGAGATTTGTTTTGACATTACTTTATAATACAGTGACTGACTAGTAGAGAAGCAAAAAGCAGTTGTAAACAGGAGCAATGGACTGAGTAAGCCCCACACACAGGGCCCCTCAAGCATAAGCAAGAGAGAGAGAGAGAGAGAGAGAGAGGGAACAAGTGAGCACAAGAAGTTTGCTAGCTGGGTGGAGATGTCTGGATTGAAGCAGGATTAGCTGAGTCGTGCCAACAGGCCTATATTCTTCTTTTCAATCTTGACAGAAACTCATCAGGTTTTTGCATTACCGTGGACTGCTTAGAGCTGACAGGGTACACGGTCTACAGACTGAATGGTCTTGCACATCACACTTTACTGTTTTTTATGACGTCTTTATTTCTTTACCTATTGAATACAGACATAGAGAAATTGAGAGGGAAAGAGACAGAGAGACACTTGCAGTCTTACTTCATCACTTGTGAAGCTTTCCTCCTGCAGGTGGAGGGAAAGGGGCTTAAACCTGGGTCCTTGTGTGTTGTCATGTGTGTAATTAACCAGGTGTGCCATTGCCTGCCTCCCACCCCAACACACACACACACCCCTCACTTTCTTAATTTTTTATTATCTTTATTTATTTATTTATTGGATAAAAACAGCCAGAAATCAAGAAGGAAGGGATGATTGAGAGGGAGAGAGAAAGAGAGAAACCTGCAACACTGCTTCACCACTTGCAAAGCTTTCCCCCTGCAGGTGGGGACCAGGGGCTCGAACCTGGGTCCTTACACATTGTATCACGTGCGCTCAGCCAGGTGCGCCACCACCCGGCCTCCACATCTCATTTTCTAAGTCATCTTTCTGTGGGCTACCCTGGTGGCCTCGGGTTTCCACCCCCTCCATCCCCATGCTCCTGTGAATCCACGCAAACGCTGTAAGTGAACTGCCTGGGACGGCACAGTCAAAAGCAGAAAACTTGGAAGTTGGACCCAGGTCTTGAGATGGCACTTTTGTTGTATTAATTATCTGGGGCTCCTCTCTCTACTAGATACTAGAGGTAAGAGGGGACACCTGGGTGTCCCTGAACCCTGTCTTGATCTCAACTACCTGAAGGACTTTCCCCCAACATGAGCTGAACCCTCAAGGGAGAGATTCGGAGTGAGGGTGTGTGTGTGTGTGTGTGTGTGTGTGTGTGTGTGTGTGTGTGTGTGTCCATCCTTCTGTACCCTAAGAGGCTGCCTACTCCTCACATAGAGAACGGTCCCTGCTGGGGAGCAAGATGCCTCTGTGGCCTTTTTCATACTCAGAGCCACCTTCTGTCACATGAAGTAAAGGTGGGACTTGGAGTACTGGGGCACAGCACACTTCAGGGCCAGTGCCCTGGGTCTGAGTCCAACTCTGTCACCTTCTACATATGTGCGGAAGCAAGGCCTTGAACTTTCCTGAATCTTGGTTTTCTCCTCAATAAAATAGGGATAGTGGAGGTAAAATAATATATACTAATAATAAAATAAATAAAAACAACAATCTTCATGCTGCTGGGTTGCTGTAAGCTACACAGGAGTTAATTAATGCAAATATTTTTTAGTCTACTCTCTTGTCATCTTTGCTATTCGTGTGGCTGAGTGAAGGTTCGAGAGGAGGCTGGGGGATGTTTCCAAGAACCCCAGTCGTAACTTCCAAAAATGCCCCAGGATAGAGAGAATGGGAAAGGTTTCTGCAAAGTAAAATCAGAAAGAGCCCCACAACCAAGGACAGCAAAAAAATTTGATCTTCGGGCTTGCTCTTGTATTTTTTTTCTCTCCCCCAATCTCAGAAAAACTGTAAAATAGTTATAGAGGGAAGAGTAGATAAAATGGAGGAATAAATGGGACATTTTCCCAGCTGGGCAGGAGGATGCTGATTGAGTACAATCAATGCCACCAGCCCGCTAACGAGACCCAATCAGGCGGGGCGATTAGAGATATTCTTCAGGGAAAGAAGCCTGACAGCTGCTGGAAAGTTTCTGCTTTGCTAGAGGAGGGAGAACGGGAGAGGCAGGCAGAGAGTGCTCTGGCAGAAGGCAGAAGGAGGGGCAGGAGGAAAGAGAGTCAACAAAGCATGAGCACCCACCCAGCCCTTCCTGGAAGAAGTCACAGCAGAGAGAGAGAAGGAGGGTGCAGGCTCTCAGTGTTCGACATTGACTTCCACAGTCATTTCCACGAACTTCCCTCCTCCGGCGGCTTGGGAGTCAGTCATGGGCTCCACTACACTGTGCTTTGAGATAGGCATGGCTTGAGCCCCCAAACAAGGATCACAGCTCACATTCTGCAAAGCCTGTTACAGGTTTACAAAGCTCTCTCATGTACAAAATCTCATTTTGGCCTCACAGAAACCTTTGAAGGCAGAGATTTGTGGAATCGTCTTCCCCATTTGAAGGGTGACTTTAGCACAATGCATATTTATGGGGCACCGGCTCTGCTCAGCACACAGCAGTGCGGTGAGGGTTGAGGAAGGCTGTGGCTGCTCTCAGAGAAGTCACAGTCTGTTGGAAGAGACGCACGCTGTTTCAGTATCGTGTCATCGCTCTTCCTCTCTCTGTAGGCTGACAGCTAATCCACGTAGGTGGGGTTATTCAGTTAAAAAGCTGCTTCGTTCACAAGGATCGGCATAAGGATCCCGGTTCGAACCCCGGCTCCACACTTGCAGGGGAGTCGCTTCACAGGCAGTGAAGCAGGTCTGCAGATGTCTATCTTTCTCTCCTCCTCTCTGTCTTCCCCTCCTCTCTCCATTTCTCTCTGTCCTATCCAACAACGACAACAATAATAACTACAACAATAAAACAGGGCAACAAAAGAGAATAAATAAATAAAATTAATATTTTAAAAAAGCTGCTTCGCAAATATCAAAATAATAATTGACTCCGGTAAGGATCATCAGTGGGTTGCCAAAGTGGGTTGATGTGTGAAAACTCGATGAGGATTAGGATGGTCACAATCTCAAAGTTTCTCGGAGGTCTCTGGCCTGGGCTAGCTGATCACAGTGTCCTAAGATGTGAAATGAGTGCAGCATCTGCACTAAGAGTTCGAGGTCTTAGGTTCTAGTGAGTAGAAGGAAGGACAAAGACAGGGTCATGACCACTCACTCGGTCACTTTTCAGACATGAAAGTGTCACAGTTCTAAGCTACAGACTTGAAGTCCCTTGGATGAAAAGAAGTCCAGAGGGCTGGGTGGTGGCGTTCCCAGCTGAGCACACACATCAATCACCATGTGCAAGGACCCAGGTTCATTGTCCTAGTCCTCACCTGCAGGGGGAAGCTTCATGAGAGGCAAAGCAGCACTGCATGTCTTTATCTCTTCTATCTCTCTCTCTCTCTCAACTGTTTTGGTTATCTTTATTTGTAGGCTACAGATAGGCAGAAATCAAGAGGAAAGGGAGAGACAGAAGGAGAGAGACAGAGAGACACCTGCAGCCCTGCTTCACCACTCACAAAGCTTTCCCCCTGCAGGTGGGGACTAGAGGCTCAAACCTTGTGTGCTTGACCAAGTGCGCCACCATCTGGTCCCTCTCTATATATATCTTTATCTTTCTGCCTCCTGATTCCCTCCCGATTGCTCTGTCTCTATTCGATAAGAAAGAAAGAAAGAAAGAAAGAAAGAAAGAAAGAAAGAAAGGAAGGAAGGAAGGAAGGAAGGAAGGAAGGAAGGAAGGAAGGAAGGAAGGAAGGGAGAGAGAGAGAGAGAGAGAGAGAGAGAAAGAAAGAAAGAAAGAAAGAAAGAAAGAAAGAAAGGAAGAGCGTAGATGTTCAGCTTCATGGGGTGGGGAGGATGGGATGGGACAAGGTCTTTTGGTGGCAGGAATGGTGTTTATGTACACTCCTATTAATTTGTAGTCATATAAATCACTATTTAAGTACTATGAGAGGGGGAAAACTGACTGAATGTCTCAAACTCTTTAAAGCACAGAGTTTTTTCAATACATAGGCTGAGACTTTGATATATTGACTCTCTTTTTAAAAGCTTAGTTCAGGGAGAACAAAAGCAACCGGTGGCATTGCTGTATGCAAATAATGTCAAAGGACATAAAATATGGTGATGTTGTGTATGATACAGCAAATCCTAACAAAGGGATTTTTCAAAGTTAACCCAACAGCCAAACAATATGATTATTGAAATAACTCTCTATTGTCTTCTTAACCCCTAAGACAACAGGAATTTTCCCCTTCGTCTATAGAGCCTATGTTTCTACCAATCCTGGTACCTCTGGGGCGGGGCTCACTTTCCTGCATGCTTCTCTCAAGTCATACCAAATGATATTGCATCCGCCGATTCCAACCTAAAAAATGCAGTGAGTACCACCTCAGCATGCTTCACCTCAGACTGCGTATAGAATGCCAACCCTTCACCCTCATCACTTGGGTGAGATCTTTCCTTTCATGGTATTCTCTAATTCCATTGCAGGAGGTTCACTTCCTAACAAAGTCCCAAAACCTAGGTATAGGCCAGATCCCATAAGATAGAGCATATGTTCATATGTATCCATAATATTAGGGCAAAATATATACCTGAAAGCAAAAATACACAATAGTCTTTAGTGAGTCAGTATCAAGTTCATAATGAAATAGCGTCCACTTAGACTTAGATACCCTCCTCACCTACTTCCTATTACAATTCTCTCACTCACTCCAAAGCTAACCTCATCAAAGCAAGGACTGCAAAAGTTGAATAAGGGCAAGAGACTGGCATACTTTAACGGTGACTCTTTAGTCACTATGAGGCCATTCCACCAGCTGGGTACTTAATCAGGGAATCCTGAGATTCCCAAACAGATTTGATGGGACTAGAACTCAAATAAATTCCTCTCTCCATTGTTTCCAGTAAGCTCTATCAGGAACAACAAAATAAACCCCTTTGTGGGCCCCCATAGGACCTTGCCCTCAACTTGGATCAACAATGGTAGAGAATGTTCCATCCTCCGAAGGGAGGCTGGACAACGTACTCTATGCTACACCTGAGGAAGATGGATCGATACTGGGCAGCATGGAAT